>NW_017731892.1:882657-992295 GCF_001890085.2 Hipposideros armiger
TAAACATTTTTTAAAATTAGTTTCAGCTGTACAACACAGTGCAATAGTTATACTTTTTACCCCTCAAAGTGACAACCCCCATCCCCCAATCTGCCGCCCCACTCCCCCCCATATCATACATGTATATTAAAATTCCATTGACTCCACTCCCACACTATACTCCATGTCCCGTGACTATATATATATTCAATTATAGCTGACATGCAATATTATACAATATCAGCTTCAGGTGTACAGTGCAGTGATCAAGCCTCTACCCCATCCACGAAGAGGTCTCCCTAACAAGACATGTGACCATCTGACACCCTACAAAATATTTATAACATTGTTAATTATATGCCCCAAACTGTCTTTCATATCTCTGTGGCAATATTGTAGTTACCTATTTATGCTGTCAAATCCCTTCCCCTTCTCCTTTATTCCCACCCCCATCCCAACTTATTTATTTATTTATTTATTTATTTATTTATTTATTTACAGCAGTGATGGTTTCATGGTTCATGTAAGATTTTTGAGAAGTGTAGGGCTCTTTGTTAAAAGAGAATGACCTTAATTTCCAATATAAAACTCTCTGGAGAATGAGGTTGAAGCTAGATCCAAATATAAAAGTAGAAGAATGCTTGTTTAAATTATGACTTATTTGAAAGCATTATTTGTTTTTTTAATCCACATTTTATGCAGAGACATAACAGTATGCTTGTAGCTAGTAATAAAATATGTTTACGAAACAATGGCACAACTTTTTTTTAAAACTGTCTTAGCTTCATGGCACATGTCAATGGAACAAAAGAAAGTACTTGAAACAGATAAACAACAAATTTGACTACTTTTTCTTGAAGATTATGTTTTTTGATAACTGTTAAGATGCAGTAGTCCATATCTGTTGATAAGATGGCGAATTGTATGGGAAAACCCCCCACAAATTGTAAAGAACCCAGAGATTTGAAAATCAAAATCGTAAGTTTAAAGCCAAGATTCAAAGGAACTCTCTCATTTCTTTCTAATGCAAACACGTGTAAAAGTATATTCTCATAATGACTAGTGGCAATGTGAATTGTTTTGATTAGTTTTTCAAGAAAACTGGCAACTTCTATTGAATAAATATGCATACCCTTGACTCGGTGAACCGCTTCAGAACATATACCCTAGAAACTCACATACAGGAGGATGTGTTTTTCAGCACATTATGTGTAATGACATCAAAATTGGAAACCAATGAATGCCTGTCAAGAAAATAGTTGAACATACTATGGTATAGTCTTATCACAAAATAATATGCAGTAACTAGGAAGAATTCTAATTAAACCAATTAACTTGAAGGCATTTCTATGAAGTTTTTTTCTTCTACAAAAACAACTGGCAAAAAATGTATATACTGAATAATCACATTTTGTAAAATAAATGAGAAAGAGAGTGTGTTTTAACAAGCATTAACTGGGGTGACAGATGATGATAATGCGGTGGATGGGAAAAGACGATGGGAAATAAAGACAAGCAAAAAAGGAAAAGTAAGAAAATGAAAAGAACAGAAGAAAATACCCAGCATATAAACTATCCCATTTACATGAAATTATGCGTATGTGAATGTGCACATGAATGCATCCAATATTTTTAAGTTAGTCATCAGGGAGATGCATATCAAAGCCACAATGAGATATCAGTATGCACCTATCAGAATGGCTAAAATAAAAAAAAAATTATCAACACCACCAAATCCTTGTGAGGTTTCAGAGAAAGTAGATCACTCAGACATTGCTGGTGGGAATGTAACATGGTATACAGCCACCCTGGAAAATGGTTGGCAGGTTCTTACAAAATTAAACGTGTAATTATGACACAATCCAACAATTGCATTCTTAGACATTCATCTCAGAAAAAATGAAAACTTATGTACACACACACACACACTCACACACACACACACACACACACACACACACACACACACCTACCTGTACAAAAATGCTCATGGTGGCTTTTTAATAGCTAAAAACAGGAAAGAACCCAGATGTCCTTCAATAAATCAGTGCGTGCTCACACTGTGAAGACTCCTCAACAAAAAAATGGAACAAACTGTTGATCTAAGCAACAACCGGGAAGAATCTCGAATTATGCCAAGTGGAAAAAAAAAAAAAGCCAATCCCAGAAGATTACATATGTGTGATTCCATTTTTATAATACCTGAGAAATGACATATTTTAGAAACGGAGGACAGATTAGTTGCCAGAGGTTAAGAATGGGGCTTGGGGTGTGGGTCTGGGAGTATAAGGTCATAAAAGGGTCACATGAACTTGTATTGGAATGGGGCCATTGTTGATTGTCGTGGTGCCTACACAAACTACACAGGTGATAAATTGGCCAGAAGTTACACATGCACACACACACACACACACACACGCACACATACACACACACACACACACACACATAAATAAGTGCAAGCAAAACGGGGCATCTGAGTGATCAGGGCACTAACAATCCTGGCTGTGATATTATACTATAATTCTGCAAGAAATCGCCGCCACTGGGGACACTTGGACAACATGTACACAGGATCTCTCTGCAGTATTTCCTACTGTGCTTATCTCAGTAAGATTTGCAATAAAAATCAGATCTGTGTCTCTTATCTGCAAGATCACCTATGATTTTTTTTTAAGTTAAAAAACAGGGTAGGGCGAAAGTTGTAGGGAAGAAGTGTTTGGTATATTCTAATATGGCAAAAATAAACAGACAACAAAAATAATCCAACATGTGGGCCTGTGTAGCCTGTGTATGTTGTATGAGCTCAAAGCAACGTGTGCTCAAGTGCATAGTCTGTGTCCTGCTCCTTCTAACACAGAGACCTTGTATGAGCTCCTCCTGGCCTGCAGTGCTCCCTGCACACACACTTCACCCAGCCATCTCGCCTCCTTCCACTTTCAGCATAGGTATCAGGTGCATCCTGCCCCCTCGTCTTACTACTGCTGAGCTCTGTGCTCCATAGCTCCCTGAACTTGGACTTCACGTCTCTCTACTCTGTCAGATTGTATGCCCAATGAAGACATGACCATATTGTCTTTCTCATCCTGGAATTCCCAGCACCACAGTGCTAATAAGAATTTGTTGGCTTAATGAATTAACGAATGAGTAAAATTTATGTTGAAGATTTTTTATAGTGATATATTTGTCATTCTCCTTTTTCAGAGATAATTTTTTTCAAAACAAATTTTAGAGACTAACGGGGCAGCCCCATGGAATTATTTAAATTGCCAAATAACAGATTACTCTGTATTTGAGGCGGGGTGGTGGTGGAGGGGAATACCCATGTGTTGCACTCATGTGCATGTGCATGTGTGTGTCTGTGTCTGTACACGAGTGTGTAAATGGCCGTGGTCCACCAGGTCTGCTGCAGTAAACTCTATGAGGAAAGCATTCTTGAATACAGATGAGAAATTCTGCATTTTGCCTATTTCTTGAAAAAAGAGCCCTGTTGTTCTTCTTTTTCTATGTTCAATCTCAAGCCAATGTCTAATAAATGAAGGAGCAGATGGCTTAGATGTTGGAAACCCAGAGCTCGGGTAATAGATCATGTTTACTTTCATTAAGGAGGGGAGAGAAATGGGGGGAAAGAGCTCACCTCTGTCTGTCTTTGTCACTATATGAAGCCCAAAAACTTATCTCTAAATAATTTAGGGCAAATAGTCTTTACAGTCTGAACAACCTGGTTAATTTCCTAAATAATTATTTGAAGCATTGAATTTATTCTCTAATATTACGAAGTTATTTTTATAGTTTCTTCCATCTAAAATAGAAATATTCACGAATGAATAAACTCCCCCACATTAAAAATGAAAAAATACTTGGGGAAAAATCCAAATCCATCTATGTAATTTTTTTTTAAGTTTGTCATCAGTATTACTTTGTACCTGAAGGATCTGGATATCAGTTTATTGCATTTCAGTTTATTTTCACTATATTTCATAAATTCTATATCTTTTTCTAAGAGAACATTATTTTCTAAAATAACCTCACTTCCCCATAATTGTTTGTATGAGTCAATAAGAAGTGTTTGGGTCTTATGATATTATTACTGATTGCTATAAAAAAGCATTTTTCTCTAAGGTTATCTGCTTCTCAGACTTTATATAGTCTTTCATACCACAAATAGGCCCAAAAAGGATACAGTCAAAAATCATTCTTGAATTCAACATGAAAAGTAGTAAGCATGCATTTAAGCCTTTATTTTTATTAGCGTTCTTCTTATATATGCAATTATAAAACCTGTGGTATAGACTTGTAGACATTAGAAATGAGATCCCTCATATAAGGGTTCTATCCTTTGGGTACTCACCCCAGATCATAGAACTTTTCATGCTTGTGGTATGCAGCTAATTTAATGGAAGTGAGACAATAGGACAACTAGTAGATTTTAATGATTATTCACTTGTGTAGTCAAATATGAGTTTAAATTGTCAAAATATAGTTTACGTAACCCAAAATAACAGCTGGTTTATATCCAATACAAAGGAGAAAATCAATTTTATTGCATTTAAGAAGTCAAATTAGGGCGTGCTATTGGGAGAAATAATCACCATTCAGAGTTACTTGGTCTGCAGATAAGCATAATACTTCAGTTTCAAGTGATGACAGCCCAGCACTTTGGTGAGCAGTCCATATACTTTGGGGATAATGGGAGACATTTCTGTTTACAGATTGTCCAATACAAAAGACAACTTGAATGAAGTTAAAACAACTTATATTTCTAGCTGATTCAGTCACTGTGGAATAGAATTGCTGCTTTATAACCATCTGCTTCTTAGCTATCCTGCTAAGAGATTTGGAAGAAATCATTTAAAAAAAACAAAACAACAAAACAAAACAGAATCCAGTGGCCTTATGTAATCTGAAATGTGCTGGGATTTTGAAGTTATTTCTTTAGAGAAAGTGAAACGCTGGGTAGCAGTGACAGTATAATGAGACTTTAAAATTTTAATGCTCTTCGCAGACTCACATGGAATAAAAATACCAAACCTCCAGTTGCACTCTCTCATAAAAAGGTTAAAATAATTTGGCAAAATTTGGGCACGGTTTTATAAGGTTGGCATGATAAACAAATCAGAGACAGAACTGATTGGAGCAAAAGCTTCTAAGACTTGATTACCTTGGAGTGTCCAGGCGCTGGTGTGTAATGGAGGCAAGTGAAATGGTCTGGGGTTCAGGCCGGGGTGGTCCCTGAATAAGCACCCCAATCATAGCTGAGGTGAGTTGACTCGACTTAGGTTGAATGTGGCTAGTTCACCACACTTAAAAGAGGTTCTTTGATTCGGGATGCTGGAAGCAAAAAGGAACTAGTTCACTGTCAGAGGAAAATGTATAACCTGATTAACAATTAACCTAAGCGTGTACAGTTAAGTGCAACATGTATATACTGATATATCCTGGTTTAATCACTCACTGAAGACTGATAAAGTCTAGAAGTTAATGGCTTGAGAAGAAAACCGAGTATGCATTCTGGTAGTCTTCCCGGATGCCCCGATTCCAATGGTTGGCTTCTCAATTTCACTCTGGTCCTTTGAACTCTGTGAACAGTCCAAAGAGCTACAGTTCATTGGTTGTCTGCTGTGTGAGCAGTCTGTCATCCCTGTCACCCCACCCGCACCTCCAGAATGCTGTCCTTGCTCGGGCTGCTCCTGTGTGGTTTTCTTCCCATCGTGTCATACAGTGAGGCACTAGTCAACCCTTCTGCCCTTTCTTTGAGCCAACTAAGTAGGTTTCCCCCAAAGTCATCAAGCTCCAGACAGTACTTTCAGAGCTAACTACTATGTACGTGTGAGAATTTGCAAAGTGTTTTTCAAGTTTTATGAACAATGAACATAGAGTGTCAGCTGGACAATGGTCAGATAGGGGGGTGTCATTGTCATACCTTATTCCTGTACATTAAGAAAATGTGCTTTTGGTTTATTTTCAGGATTTACATAAAGAAATTACCTTTGATGTGTCACTCTAAAATTATACCATATGCTATTCTGTTATACAGAACTGTTCTTTGCTAAGAAATCAAGCCACGTATAATTGGGTGCCAGACTTTTTGAAAAGTTCGATGCAGAAATATGGTTTGAATATTTTTTATGGGTGCAACAACTTTTATTTGAAGTGTTGAACGAGGACTGAACATTTGAATATTCTTCTTAAAGTGGCAACTCATCTCAGGAAACTAACAAAAATGTGTAAGATTTTTTATTTAAACCTTCTAAAGATGTTTTAAACAATTAATATTCAATAACCCAATAGGCCTCAAGACTGAATTACTTAATTAATTAATTTACTTATTTATTTTGCCAATCTGTCCCTTATGTATCCATACCATATATTTGTAAAAGATTCACTATAAACAGATTAGGAAGACGTCATAATGCAAAGTCCTCTGATAGCACAAAACAGGATTTTACGATAAAAAGAGTTTGTAGTAGGTTGAACTGTGTCCCCCCACCAAAAGGATCTGTTTAAGTGCCAACGCTTGTTACTTTATTTGAAAATCGGGTGTTTGACGATGTGATCAAGTCAAGATGAGGTCCTAGTTCATTAGGGTTGCCCTAAGTCCAATGACTTGTGTCTTTATAAGAAAAAGGAGAGAAAATGTGGATCCAGAGACACAGACAAAATGCAGAGGGAAGAAAGCCACGTGAAGATGTGGCTTCCATCAGGGAAAGCCCAGGGTGACGTCCAGCAGAGTTAGGAGACAGGCCTGGGACAGATGCTGGCTCCCAGCCTGGAGTAGAGACCAGTGCTGCTGACACCTTGATGTTGGCGTCCCAGCCTAGGGAACTGGGAGGGAGTACATTGCAGTTGCTTTAAACCACCCAATTTGTGTTCATTTATTATGGCCGCCCCCGTACAAATACAGAGCACTTCCAAATCAGGGTTTAGAAAACAGTATGTCATTTGTGGAGGACTTTGAATAGGTTTCAACAGGAAGGTGGAGAGAAAAAGAATTCTGCGTATCAATGCAAACCAGAAATGATGAAGCCCCTTGTGTTTTTAAGGTAGCTTTGGGAGGAGGAGCAGGAAAATGGGAACAGATGAGAGAGGTTCTGGAGTTTGGACTTTGTTTTGAACACAGTGGGGCAAGTTAAAGTTCTTTCTTTTTAAACTGCAAATGACTTGTTCTTTTCGATGATCAAAGTGATGCAGGCTTTCTGCCTCCAAACATAAGGCTGGCTTTCTGTACTGAAAATCCTTAAAAATAAGTACTAAGTAAATTATAACATTTAAATGCATAGTTCAGCCCACAAGACAAAAAAGAGGTGCCACGAAAAGCTAAAAGCAAACGCCTTTTCAAGGGAAGTGAAGCGGCCGGACGAGCTCGAGTGACTAAAGCTGAAAGGAATAATGGGACCTGGGGCCTTGGCTCAGCTCCTTAATGAGCAAGGAGCAGACAGCACCTTCCCAGCTGTGATGCCGGCAAGGGACAGTCCCCGGCTTCGGCAAGATGGGGAAACAGAATTGAGAGCTTTCCGTAAAAAGTGATGAAAGAAAAACATTCCAGAGACATGAAGAAAAACGACTAGGTGACTTCCTCTTATAAGCAACACTTCCATGAAAACTTTAAACCACACCTGCCTTGTCCACATATTTCTGTGACATTATATCACCCTCATGACCACAAGCCCAGGCCTTGACCTAAAATGACCCAGAACAGGTAATTCTCCGGCAGCAACACGTGCCTCTCAGGATTCCCAGGTACAACCCCTGAGACAGGGATTTGCCAGCAAGGAAGACCAAACTCAGAAGCAGACAAGTACCTGGGATAAAAGTTAGAAAATAAACTAATGTATGGACACGGGTGATCGCTGCACTGCTTTTTATAAAATGGAAAAAAAACCCAAAAAACTAATTGTCCCTTGGTTTGTCATGGATTTAAAAAAAAAACAACAAATAATTTTCAGCAATTAAAACTGAGGACATAAATTTGTATTTATTGACTTGAAATGATGCAAATTTAGTGAAAAATGCAGTTTGCAAAATACACTGTAAAATGAACACAGTATTTTGAACACACAGGCACATGCGTGCACACACACAGCTGTGTCATAAAACATAACGTACCAAAAATTCACATCAATAGCTTGCTTTTGTGAGGGAGTATCAGCGATGTTCCTTTTATATTCCCTTATACTTTAAGAGTTGTTTAATTAGTATGTGTTGTTAATTATTTTATATATTATTAAAACATCATACATAGATAACGATGTAATAGTATTGCAAACACCTGTGAACCTACCAATCACCTTAAGAAATAAACCAAATGCAGTATAAATATGTGATGTGTGCTTTCGTTACAATTATATCAGTCCCTAGAATTGTATTATAGTGCTTTGCATGTTTTATTTAGTAAACACTTGTGATTTATACTTTTATTATATTTATATTTATTTCTATAAATCATGGTTTTTTTACATAGTTTTGAAATTTATGTAAATATATTCCATACTCCATTTTTACTCCATTCTTTGGCAAGTTGCCATTTTTCCTTGTTATAGTTGTGAATTTCTTCTGCTTTGGTAAACATGACTCTAGTTCCTTCATCTTCTATCAGTACAGGGTTATACGGTGCTGTATTTCTGATGGCTACATTATATTCTTAAAATATATCCACTCACACAAAGTCGGCCTCCATCAGTATAATTACATGCTTCTTTTCCCTTAAACAATAGAATGAACTTTTTAAACATATTTCCTGCAAAGTCGTGGTCAAGAGCGTATTCTCAAGGCAGGCTCTCGGAGTTCAAATTCTCCCTAAGCCTGGGGCCAATAGCCATTTCACCTCGTGGGTCTGTAGTGAAGATTTAGTATCAAAAGAACAATGCCAGACACATGTTAAGCATTTGACGAATGAGAGTTAAGATGATCATCTTTGTATTTCAAGAGTCAATCCCAATAGGGCGTAGTGAAGCATTATCCTTAATAGACTTTTACATTCATTTTTCTGTCACACGTAGGACATTCACACCTATATGCACAGTTGAGACAGGTCTGTGAATATTTTGTACTTTCTTCGACAGGGTTCGGCCTCAGGATATTGTCAGTGTTCATAAGAAAAACTGGCCAAGTGTTCTGGGTTTTAAGCTCGAGAACAGTTAAAGAAAACAAATGGCATGCTGCTTTCACGTTGCTTTTGAAACCATCTGAGCCGACTACATTTTTTGCGGGGTGCTTTGTTTACAAGCTTCATGGCCGCCCAGGCTTTCTACATCTACTGGAACGCATTCTGGTCATTGAATTCCCGAGAGCATTGCCCATTTTGTCCTGATTTTCAGATCCCTCCGTATGTGACAGGCAAGTCAACAGCCCCTACCATCGACTGCCTGGGTTCAAATGCTGGCTCCTCACCTTCTATTGATGTGATGGGGGAGAGAAAGTGACTCTGCTTCCATAAACCTTGGCCTTGACATCCTTAGGAGCATAAGTATAGACAGTGCTAACATTATCAATCTCTGGGCAAGGGGGACTGGCACTTAGTCCTGTCATTTTGCATACACGTTCTCCTCTCATTACTAATACTTTGTAATCGTCTGTCCTCTTTCTCTTTTTAAGAGAGCGTTTAGGAATGTATATGTTTTCCTGTCTTGTTTGGTGAAGACTTTGGCTAGCGAACACGAGGAAGCGAGGGCGAGAGTGAAGGATTGACATCGCTCGCGTGGGAGTGCTTGCGATGGCTGGCAGTCGAGTGTAAACTGGATCTGGACGGGAGAGAGGACGTCGGGGTGGAGGGGAGTTTGAATGTGTCGGAGAGTCAGTAGTGGATTGGTGGGTGGTCCCGATGGAGTTCAGAGAGTGTGGGTATGATGACATTCAGAGGAACAAACTGGGAAAAGGCGCTGGTCTGAGGCTGGAACATGCAGAAATAGTTTTCACGAAAGATGCGAACTTCGGTTATTTGGAAAAAGTTAATTCCTCAATAATCAATCATGATGCTTTGCACATACTAAATCCACACAGAAATGCTGTTGTTGGTCATGTGTTCCTTGAAAGAAGGAAAATGACCTGAAAGTAGATTTAAAATAATGTAATGAAAAGCTCTGCTTAATAAACTTATTGTGCTGGCTGGCTTCTTGGGAGGATGTAAGTTTTACAAAACATGCAGTAATTTTATAACTTGCAAATACTCTAAGTACAGTATCTGGTCATGTATTAATTTCCTTTTTGACTTTTCAGTTTCAACAGATTTAGATGCCAGAAATAGGTAACAGCCCCTACATCTCATACCTTCTTAGGAAAGATCACATCGGAAATCCATTCAATTTTCAAGTCTTTTCTGTTTATTGTGTTTCCCAGGCATGCACTTTCTTATTAGCTTATAAACCCCATTGCCTTATTTTTATGACCTTCTCCAGCTCTATAAGGAGAGCAAGCAGACACTAGAGAATTATATTTAAGTCCACAGTTTGATAACCTTTGTCTCCTCTGAATTCAAGCTTTGTATTACGGAAGCACGTCACATTGACATCTGCAGGATTTATTTGTTTCGAGAACTATAATTTCTCAGGCAGAATATATCACAAAGCTGCCTCTTAATGTCTGCAGCCAAAAGCATTTTTCTTTAGTGTGTCACTACAAATGCCATGAAATAAGCAGTGAGTTTTTGTGTTTAAGTACCCTGTTTCCATTTGCTTTAAGCTATATTTTCCTGTCTTTAGATGTATTGCTTCTAACAGCATAGCTGTGGCCCACTAAATTGTACTGAATTTGTTTTTAAATAGTGAGGCAGATGTCAGCAGCAAATTAGATTTAATGCAGGTCACCATGGCCTCCGTAGATAAAGTGCTTGCTGGCATTGGATGGAAATTGCAGAATGACACAAAGAAAATTGAGATTTAGAGATTTGAACAACTAGTAGGCACCAAAAAAAAGTATTATTAAGGTCTAAAGAATACAAATATATAAACTAAAAAAAAATTATTGACCTTGAGATTTGTTCCCACTTGGGAATTTTAGGACGATAACAATGTATAGGCTTGTACCTGACTGGGAAGAGAAAATCCACTACTACCACTTCTAAATCATACAAAAGCAAAATAAGCACATTTAAGTTGGAATTGCCATTTTCCTATTTCCACAACATTTTGTTTAAACATTATAATAATTATTGTGTACATTTCAGACATTATATTCAGGGATGTTTTTCGTATATGGAAAAGGTGATAAAATCTACCTGACACATAACTACTAAAGTAAAATTGAACTTAGGTATAAATAATTTATTGAACATCTGTGTTGTCTAGATGATACTGGCTCATAATGTGCATAATCATATTTCCAAGAAAACTTCTGTATCTTCTAAGAAAGTAAAGCTGTGATCGGCAGTGGAAATACATGAATCCAGTTCAGTCAATTGTCAGTTCGGGACCCTAGACAAAATACTAAATTCCTCTAATGATGGCTACTGATATTTTTCAAATACTGCTCTGTTTCCAGCATTGTGTTCAAAACCATCAACTCATTTAAATCTCATAATAACGCTCACAAAACTCATAGAAGATTGTTATTTCCATTTTAGAGGTGATGAAATGAAGATAAAGACACAGAGAGGCCGTGATGCCCATAATTAGTAAGTGCTAGAGCCAGGATGCAAACCCTGAATCTCCACTCCCAGCTGATAAATATATATACATATTAGTCTTTGGATTTTCATCTGCAAAAGGGACTCATTTATAGTGCTGTTAACAGCTAGACATGACAGAGGTAAGGCACCCAGCAGAGAGTAAGCTCGCAGTGAATGGTAACTACTATCCCTTTTGGCTCCGATGGCTACATCTTTCATCAATTCTTGATGCAGAATAAGGATCGGTGGCATTTCAATATTTGGGGAGTTCTAATGTTTACTAAATCTGAAAACAGTTCCGAAATAAATTTGTTTTATGTATTGGCCTCTAAAATTCTCTTCCCTTTTCCTGAACCTATCCTCAGTTAAAGATTTAAAGATATTTCATTATCATCATCATCCTCATCAGTCTCTCGTGGCACCAAAAGATTTAGTAAATCATCATAATTTTTACTTCTATCTCTGATCAGTAGAGAAAGGCAGCTGCCTAATACATTCCCTAAATATAGCGAGCTTTTGCAGCCCCTTTTATAACAAATACTAGCAGCAAAGAAATAAGACCTTTCAAATTGTATTCCTTTGTAATATGAAATCAAATCAACATGCAGCACTTTTCTGCAATCAGATAAAATGTCCAAGTAATCATAATCCCTTCCCAAAGGGATTGTCTGTGTCACTTTTTGATGTTAGCTGTTTGGTGTCACTTTTCGCAAATAGGGGGCTGTCTCCCTTTAATCATTAAACCATCCCATCCCATCCCTAAACCACATGCAATTAACCCAACAAAACCCTAACAATGGACTAATTTCATGAGAGAATTACTTTCTGAACCTTTTTAGGGGCCATATTTCTAATTAACTGATTTCTAAGTGTGTTTTTTCTCCTTAGCAATGCCATTTTTATTTGTCATTAAATTTGTAATGAATCTTAGGTTTCGAATCACTATATCATACAGACTAGAAGCCAGCTCCCTTCCAACTTGCATGTAGAAAATAGCGTTTTTGTGCATTCTTTTACTTTCTGCTACAGGGATTATACCTAATCTTATTAAATATGGTCTTTTCTTCTCCATCTGTTTTCCTGAACACTTTTGAAGATCAATTCTATTTTAAAGCTTCTGCATAGCCCCACTCTACTGGGTATCATCTATATATTTTTAGTTTTTTAAGTGCTGCTCTCAGAATAATTATTAAAATATATTGAAGGCTCAAAACCATTCTAGAATAACTTGGCTAGGCAATTCTAGAGGAGACCTGAAAACTGATTTGCTTCAAATTCTTCGAGCATTTTCCATGTCCTTCTCACTTCGGTAAATGCCCCAAAATGCCATTTGAAAGGCTATCAAGGACCGCCGTAGATGACCTAAGAATGCAGTAAACTCTTTAATAGTGTCAAGACCAAATTAGAATGCACTTTAAGGTCATAAGTTGCAGTTGTTTTATTGCATTTTCATGAGTCAAAGTCCTAAGAGGAGCGTATTTTATGGCCGGACAGTAAGTTTGTTTTATAATTTGTCATGGAAATAAAATCTACGGCTCGGTCAAGTTCTCAGCTCACGCGTCTCAGAAGGGTGATTCACCTTAAATTGCCTTTGCTGATACTTCCGCTTTTAAGAATAAATTTCACAGTAGCTCATATACACAACGAGGACCAGTCAGTTTCATTAGGTCTGTTACTGATCAGAAATATTTATCTTTGCTCCACAGTGAAAGGTCACATGGGCATGTTCACATGTACAAGTCGAAACCCTAAAGGCAGGAAAAGTGTTCAAGGCTTCTGAAGTATTTTTTAAGGAGGTATCTTAATCTCTTTCGAAGAGATGCAAATCAGTTACCTGTTTCCTATGGCGGCGGCAACATGATTTCCATTTGTTGTGTTTTCTTTGGAAGAAGCTCAGGACTCAGTATTCGCGTAAAATATTGGAACTCAATGAAAAGCGTTCATAGACTCAGACTCAGTTATTTTGAAGCCTGCTTAATTTTTCCTTCAAAACTTTAATTCATAAATGTTATCTCTATGAAAATAAAGCCACTGAAAGGACAGCTGGTAAGTCAGTGTTTTCATGGGTAGAACCAAGTGAATTCTGGAATGTGGAGTAGGAAAATCTGGTCCTGTATCTATATTTCTGGGCAAAGTGAAGTCTACCCTATATTAAAATTCACATTAAAAATGCATCTGACACACCTGACTTCAGAGAACACCTAATTGATTCCACTGCTCACTCCTGAATAGAGAGACATACTAATGTCACCTCTACCTTTTCCCCTCTCCCCGTATCACTTTAAACCCCCACTCTCAATCTATCCACACTTATTTTTATTGATGATGATTACCAGAGGAAAAAATATATTCACCTTCCTGCATTTCCATTCTTTATTTATTAATTCAAAAGATATGTCAACCATGTAAAGGCTTGGTTCAAGACATTAAGGATACAGCTGTGAAGAAGCAGAGAAAAATCTGTGTCCACAAAAAGCTTATAATCTAGTGGAAACAGACTTAACATCAGCACAACAAATAAGTAAAATGTTTAATAGCTTGGTGATAAGTGCCACCAAGAAAGTCAGCAGTAGGAGGAAAAATTGGCCTTACTCAAAGAAAAAGGAAACTTGCTCGTATCTTTAGGATGGGAGCAAGGCATCTATGGAAGTTAGGCTCCTCCCCTCCCACACAGGCTGGGAGATGGGCTGCTAGCTTCCTTGATGACAGCATTTCAGAGGGATGGCTCCCAGGTCACTCTTGGTTGGTAAAATTGGCAATGAGGCTCTTAAAAAGAGTCACATCTCTAAGGGGCAAAGTAAGCGCTCTAAGAAAAAGGAGAACGGCGATCTCTGTGGTTAGGCCATCAGGAGCCTGTGCTGAGGGCAGGGGTGAGTGGAGGTCAGAGGCCCTGCGGCAGGCTGAGGGGGACCTTTAGACTCTTGGCCGCCTCACAGACCTCACAGGGAGAAGACTGTGGCTTGGTGAGAGGGACGAGCATTGGAGGGCATGGCGCTTTGCCATGTCAGGTGCTCTGCCATGTCAGGACCGGACGCACACTTCAACAATTGAGAAAAGCAGGGCCTGGGAGCAAAACGGGGACACAGAGAAAAAGCAAAGAGACAAACTGAAGTAAAACTAGAGGAGAGCTGCGGTGATGTTGGCACACGAGGGAGAAAACCGCTGTTGACAACAAGCCAAAGGACTACAGATGGATATAGTCTCTGATGAAGCCTGAAGGAGCAGATAGAGACACTAAAAAATGCCTGCACACACCTTTAAGCCAGAAGTTGGAGCAATACGTGTGGTGTGTTAGAGGGAGTTTGTGATATTTTGTAAATGACTGAGCTTCCTAGACTCTTCTATGACCTTCAAACACAAATATCACAGGGGTCCAATCAAGTGTGAGGATGAAGATAATTAACCAAAGTAGCAACCCTCAGACCTTAACTCTTGGGATGGCACTCTTCAGTATAATTATCCATGACTTTCATTTGTATGTAAAATAGAGAGCTGTCACGTCATAAAACCGCAGAAAGTAGAAAAATGGAAGATGCGAATTTTGCCCCTTTAAATGAATTTTATGCACAACGTACAAAAAAGCTGTTCCCTAAAATGATTCCTCTAGAATCGAGTTTAACGTTCATTTCTTTATAAATAACACTTGAAGAAATTTGTTTTACATTAGTGTTTCCCCAAATTATCTTCTTCCAACCATTAATTTTTTTTTGTAAGTTTAATAGGCATTAGCTGAAGAGAGGATGGGTGAGTGACCAAATGTCTAAGGAATGCTAGAGGAAGAAGAGGTGAACAATTTTATGTATTATAGAACTCAGTGCATTTACTATGTTATGGTATGTTAGGTCTCGCTAAGAGAGGGATATTTTCTAAACATATATTTGACTATGGACTTCTGTCTCTTTTTATTTTTTAACCCCTGACTAATCTCTGGAGTTCTATAAAGACATATAGAAATAATTATTGCGTTTGTTGGCTTGGACATGCCTTAGCTGTTGGTCTAAGTATAATAGTAATCCACACCTTCCTGGAGAAAAGTTTCTTAGATGGAGGAGAGCAGGCCTTACTCATATACTCATATGTGCACTAAAGAGGTCACTGAAGGCTGAGGTCAGCTGGGGCTCTTATGAAGCAAAGAGCAAGCACAGACATCAAGGTTAAGTGCATATCCAAGTACGCGAGGGCACCTCGTCCTGGAGGGATGACCCCACGGTAGTAAAAACTGCTCTGATTTATTCACAGAGGCTGTGAGGTGTCCTAGCCAAGTGCTGGGTCCCTGCCAGTTAGAAGATCAGGGCTCCTGCCAAATGAACCCAGCAGCTGTTCTGAGAGTGCTCAGGCAGCTCCAAATCTTTGCAATAGCTTCATTTTACGATCTTTATAGCCTGTCTCCCCTGGAGCCATACAGGAGACCGCTGTGGTCTTTAGAGACCCAGCAAGGGGCAATATTTCTGTAATTTGCTCCGTGTGCAAGAGCTCAGAGAGAGGGTGGCTGAACTGCAGAGTGAGATATTAAAAGTGATGGTTGCTTTTTTTTTCCCCCCATCACACTAGATGGCCATATATTCAACTTGTTGCTGACACACTTCACATCCCACCTACTGTACTTAATTAAAAGAGTGGCAGCCTGACAGGCCTCCCTCCTGCATCCTCCTTACTCCCTGCGTCTGTCATTCTTCCTGAAAGAGGAATTTTCAATGTAAATTTATTTTCATGTTCATTTATTTAGAAGTAGAATAAAAGCCTTCTTCAGGACTTGGCATTTAGTAACCGGTTGATATTGTTCTTTTATATCGCCAACCACAAGAGACTTATTGTCCTATGCAAGTTTCCATTTTAGATGGCCCAGTGGGGACAGCATCCTCCCTGTCACCTGGCACAGTGGAATTAAGCATTGTTACGGAACTAGATCTATCACATCAACATGGCAGTAAGAAGAGAAGGTGGTGGGCGGCTGTTTGGCTCAGGTGGTCAGGGTGCAGTGCTCATAACACCCAGGTTGCCCATTCAATCCCCACGTGGGCCACTGAGCTGCGCCCTCCACAACTAGATTGAAACAACTACTTGACCTGGAGCTGATGAGTCCTGGAAAATCACACTGTTCCCCAATTAAAAAAACATATATTAAAAAAACAAACAAACAAACAAACAAATGCACTTAAGAAAAATGTTTTAAATAAAAAAAGAGAAGAGAAAGTGGTATGTTTAAAAGGAGGTCGTTGAGGGCCGGCCAAGTGGTACGTTGGTTAAGAACTCGCTCAAGAGTGCGAGCTCTGAGCAACAGCGGTTCGATTCCCGGCCTGAGCTGAGCTGCCGCTGAGCTGCCAACAGGTGGCAGGATGGCTCAGCAAAAAAAAAAAAAAAAAAAGAGATCGTTGAAAACCTGTCCCTCTAGAGTGAGGGGTCGGTACCTGTGATTTCCATCCTGAGGGACCAATCCCAGGGGTGGAGAGCTGGTCCTCGGGCCTCTGTCCCAGCTCAGAACTTCTTTCAGCACAGGGTCTTTAATGTACTTTCAGCTCCTCAGCACCTTCCAGGAGAAGCTGTAATGTACCGGTGACTCCGCATCCGATAGTGAGATTTAACAGGTTTTCAATTCCTCATGGAAACCTGTTATGTAATGCAAGTTTGCCCTGCACACATAGCCACCTGGCATACAGCTGCAGACAGACAGCACGTACTCAGGAAAGACCTGAGCACCTAACCAAACCCTCATCATTGTAAAGCAGATCCTGGGATTCCTGACTCCATTACTCCTTTTATGATACCACACTTCTTTGGAATGAAAGGAAAATATAAAATAAAATAAGAGGAATGGTTCACCTTGTCAAATTTTAATTCCTTTGGATTTTTTTAAAGAACACTTAGCAACATTTATGTTCAAATGTATTTTACTTTAAAACTTTCTGCATGAGTGAAGAAAGCTGTGTATTTCTTCACATTCAGTCATTTATTATTCATGAAATCAGAATACAAATAGACTGTCAGAATATAGCCAACGGGCTGAATTTAGACACATGGGCTTGCTGTTACCGTAAAATGCTATAAAAAATTGAAATCATAATAACGAGTGGGGGGGTAGATAGATAGTTCTTCCCGAGGAAAGGTCCCCCAAGTTTCACAAAGCATTAATCATTATATTCATTTCTATTTTCAAAGGCCCAGGCATTATTTTGGATTCCTTTGTTCTCTGCTGAATGGTCAAATTATATTCTGACTGCATGTACTGCATTGTCCCTTACTAGCCTTTATTGCATTCCCACAAAATGCTTCTGGAAAATGCTTTGACTATCGCTGAACACTTTTCATGCCATTCTGAAAAATATAAATTTATAGGCCTTTTCTTAAGATCGTTTCCTAAGGCTATCAAAAGGAGATCCCCCAAGTAACGTTCAATGTTTAGGAATGCGAGGAACTGCAGGGTAGTGTCGCAGCCTGGAGGAGTTAACTCAAATTGTTATATAATTGACAACCAGGATATTACATGCATGTTGAACTAGGATGCATTTTTTTTTTATTTGGCCAGGAAGTGATTCCTGTCCTAATAAAGTATCTCCAGCTAAGTTGACATTGGCAGAAACAGCTCTTACCTTTGCATTTATGCACTTTTCCAGTGTCCCTCCTGAGTCAAGCACTAGCTAAGAACGTATATATACACAGAACAAAAACTGAGAAAACACTGTTCCCTTTGGATGAGGAACTTTGATCACCAGGGGTTTGGAAAAGATAGAATTGTTCATGTGTGAACCTAGTGGCTTCGGAGGCTGCTGGATTCCCTAGAGAATCGCCAGCCAGCAAAACCCTGACCGTAATTCATCAATAGACTTGGAGGCATTGACAGATAATGTACGACTGGCTAAGCCCAGGAGACCTTCAGGGAGTCACATGGTCACTGACCGCACCTAATTTGAAACACCAGCTCTCATCATCTTCTGTCGCTGCTCGGCCTCCCTGTGGCCACCTGGGCCACGTGCACTGCATCGTTGTGCAAACGGACTAACCACTCCACCACCTTGCCCGTCACCGCACCATCAGGCTCCCTAATCATCACCGGCTGAAGGACTCACCCAACAATTCACTGTCAGTGTGGACACCTGTCAGTGTAGCTAGAATGCTTTGCAGATTATTCGGACGAACAATAGCAGATGTTCGATCCTATAACTACACCCACAAGAAAAAAGAATGGGTTATCCTTACAACCATCTGACTTGAAAACTGCTGCTAACAAATGTAAGTGTGCACATCCATGCAGACAAATTGCCCCAAAACCAAAGCATTAGCCTCTAGATTTCACGTGCCTCTTTCCTGAAAAATGCTCTCATCTGTGTAAACCCACTTATTTTCCACTCTAACTCTTTTTGTCACAACTCTCTACTATTTACTCAATTTAAAAATTATGGGGCCGGCCGAGCGGCGCAATGGTTAAGAACTGGCTTGGGACTCCAGATGGCCCCGGTTCGGATCCCACATATGAGGGCCAGTGACACTGCCCTCCACAGCTAAGATGCTGAACAACAGCTCGACCTGGAGCTGGGCTGCCGTGAGTTGCTGGCAACGGCGTAGGCTGCAGCCCCTGTGGCAGTGCATTGCCATGGGCTACCATGTGTGGCCAGCAGCCAGCGTGAGCGGCCAGCAGCCACAGTGAGCGGCCGTCCAGAAGCCGGCGACTGATCTGCCTCGCCCGGGAAGAGTGCAATGACAGTGCCAACTTGGGCCAGTGAAGCAACATCCTCCACAACTAGACTGAAGAACAAAACGACAGCAACTTGTCTGTTCCCATCCCCCCAATTCCCCAATAAAAATCTTTAAAAAAAAATTATGATGTTGGTGGTGGCACAGCTAAACTCTGATTCATTTGACCGTCCCAGATTTCAAATATGAGTACTATATTCTGTTGATGACATGAATACTGAATGAATGCCATTGTCCACAACCTTTAATATGTATCCTTGAAGTTAAAGAAATCTTTATCACATCCAACCACTAAGAAAGAAGTTCTGTGTTTGTGGAGCAGGGAGGGGCTTCTTTGGGTTTGGGTAGTTTTCAGAATATTTTTCTATGCCATTCCTCAGTTTACTTGTAAGCTCACCAGTTTTCAGTGGAGTCCAGAATGAGAAGATACTCCTCAGCATGTCCATGCTGTGTGGCAGGCTTCCTGTCCCCGTGCCTGTGTGACCATTAGGTCTGATGGCACCTGTGTGACCATTAGGTCTGATGGTGCTGCTGGTTTCCATGGTGTGTAAGAATGCTGACTGGGGCCCAAGGACTTCTGCATGCAGAGACCTCGTAGTCTGGATCAAGTTCATGTCCTTTGTGGAGAACTGTTCTCCATATTCAAATTACCCCCGCATGATCCTGGCCTTAGTAGAGAATAACCATTGGACCACGGGGCACCAAATGCCTCTATGATGGGGGGAATCTTGTGTGAGCTGGATGTTAGTAAACCTATCAGATTCTGAAGGTGAGGCAGACACAGTGACAGTGCACTTTTCAGTGGAAATATTCGGGTCAAATCCTAACAGGTACTGACAACACAAGATATCACAAGACCAGGTGGCACAGACCCCGTGTCACATGTGTTTCTTGCCCTGGCACCTTTCTTTCATCCTCTACCTGTAGCCTCGTGGAAGATTCCTTATGACCAACTGAAGAAAAAGAAAACAATCCAGGTGTGGCTCACACATTAGGTAGCAAGATCCACCTGTGCTGGCCACAGGTGAATGTCTGCCAGTTGGCAAACTTACCCACAAGTGTCTCCGAAGGACAAGGCAAGAAAAGTCTTCTCAGTGACCAAAGCTGCTCACCTCAGGCTCTGCTTTCTGGGGTAACACAGGCTAAGGTACTTCCTTGACACCTTCAAAGATCTGCATACCTTCCCTATCCCCTCTACTGACTGTTATGTCTTAAAGTTGTTTTATCAGTCTTTGCAACTGTCAGTATTTTCCTAAACCTATGGTCGGGGCTGTCAGAGATACTATTGCTTAGAAGTCACATTATGTGTTCCAGGACTGCAAAACACATACATGTATGCAAATGAGGTCTGGTTCATGAAGTTCAGAGTCATCTTAGAAACGAAAAAAAAAAGGTTGGAAAGGCAAAAATGCAGCCTGGGGAATGAAGTTGTAATTAGGAGAAATGACTTAACTTTGGTGTAGTAGGTAACAGGTCTAGGATGAGTGTGTGCCTTAAAAACTTTACCTCTAGTCCTGAATGGCAGGGCACCCACCTCACCTCTGAACCCCACACCCACTGTCAGGCACCCAGAGTCATTACCGAGAGTCTTCAGAGAAAGCACCCCCAAACATGGCCCCCTTCTACATTTGCTCCTCATCAGTCTGACAGCCAAATTACCCTTTGCCATTCACTTTTATTCTGTCGTAAATCTACCTAACAGCCCACTGATCGACATTTAAAGAATATTTTCCATAGAAAAGAGGTCCCAAGAGATATTCAGGAAAATGAATTTTCATGGTTATATGAGTTTGGGAAATACAATGTAATATGTCTCCCCTTTTGAAAATTCATCAGGCACATTTACATATTAAAGGCTTTAAAAAGAGAGTAAAAAAGTAATAAAAAGACACTTTTAACCTTATTCTACTCAGCAATTGCCAAACTTATGGACCTGCATAACTCCATTTTATCTTTGTTTTAACTGCTTGCTCCCACCACAACGTTTTCACCACCCTCTCATCATTCAGGGAGGGAAAAAAAAAGAAGTGATCATAAGAACTTTCAAGTGTCCATGGATTATGTTTGTGTTCACGGAATTTTAGAATTCAAAGTGACCTTAGAGAGTATCTAACCTAGTGGTTCACAATGTTTTATCCCAAAACAACATTATACTTTAACAACTCCCCATATATGCAAGTTTAGAAAGAAGTGTTCTACCAATCACCTGGTATAAAATGATAATGACTTCCCCTTTTTCATTCAGTGAAGGGTTATATGGTCACCTTTCAAAGCCTTTGATTAATGTGAGTTACGTATTTCTTTAGGTGTGTTAGTAATACTTTCAGCAAAATATCAAAGGATCTTGATAAAAGTTGGCAAACTTTTAAGATTATAGAAAATAAAAATGACTTCTTATTTCCATGATCTTGTGGGGATGGGAGATCTAAATTTTGCCCATGCTTCATCACTCACTGATAACATGCTTTTTTCCCCCAAAAGGTTGTCTATCTTACTGAGGCTTGTGTCGTTTGGTAGGACAGGGACTCCTACTCAGAGCCCCTAATTCCCTGATCAGCAGTCTTCCTATTGTCTTCGATGTTATTCTAGGGGTTGGCAAACTTCTCCGTAAAGAGCTAGATGGTAAATATTTCAGGCTTTGCAGGTCATGCAGTCTCTGCTGAAACTACTCAACTTTGCTCTTATAGTGTGAAAGCAGCCATAGGTAATACATAAATGAATATAACTGTGTTCCAATAAAACTTTATTTACAAAAGCAGGAGGCAGACTATTTGGCCCGCGAGCTGTGGTTTGCAAGCTCCTGCTACAGAGCACCCTTTTATAATTCTGACTTAGCAGGAGGCCCAGGAATCTGTATTCTTTTCAAACATATCAGGGGATTTTTTTCCCCCCAAGGGGACAAGTTTGGCAAACATTGATAGAGAGTATAGTTATTCTTTGCTTTGTAATATTAGAAAACCACAAATGTTTATTTCTAGTTTTAACTGATTAATAATAACTTTTCCAGCTTGTGTCAGGTCCAGGTTGAGACAGAAAAAGCTTAATATTTGGCTTCAGTTTGCTTTAGCAGATTCATTTGAGTCTCAGCATCGATTTGTGGTTTCATGTCTGTCCCTGGTTCCTATATGAACTCTTAAATGATTTATTCCTGGTTCTTTTGTCAATCAGAATAGCTCACTAAAGGATCCAAAAGCATCTTCTAAGGGACCTGATGCTTAAGAAAATGTAAAACAAATATATATCTATATATAAAATTATAGAAAGAAAGATGATGGCTAGTTCAAAATGGGGTTTTATAAAGCGACTTAAACGTTAATCAACATTAATGCGACACTACACCATTGACAAGGTACATTATTCTGATTTGATATTTATAATACTGAGAGGTAGGCCTTTGGTCCTCATTTTTTAGCTGAAGAAACTTAGGCGCAGGTCACATAGCTGATCAGTAGAATTGGGATATAAACTCAAGACTTTGAATTTCAAATTCTATGCCCTTTCTCCCACATTTACAGAGGTTGGAGAAAAAGAAGGGTAACAGAAGCTAGCAAGAAACATGAACCAAGAAAAACTTTTTATTGCAGTGTCCATTTTGCCAATACTATGACTAGAAGGAAACCCAAGACTTAGGAGCCACTTTGTCACTGTCCTGGGGAAGTTAAGAGACAAGGTTTGCAAACATTTCCCTAAATGTCTCCCAATCCTCTGATCCTCTTAGAACAAACTCTTTACAGCAGTGCAGGCAGGACCCTCTCTGCTGCCTGGAAACCAAGATCAGGAGTCCACACTTGATGGACCTGAGGGAGGCACCTGAGATAGAGGAGGACTTGGCCAGTTTGGAAGAAAGGGGTTCCTGTGAGCTCCGCAGAGCTGTCTCCTCACCTGTCTCCTTATCAAGTCCTTCTCAGCTGTCCTTCCATAGCTCCCTGACAGCCTGACCAGCTTTCCTTTGAGCCCTAGTATTCACTTGTCCTTATAGACCTTTCTTATACTGCCCTCATATTCGACAATGCTCTAGGATTCTAATAAGATGCCTTAATTATTGTTTCATTCCCTACGAGTTAGGGACCAACCAAAGCACAGCATATCATGTACAGAAGGGACTGAATTAATGCAAGAATGAAGAAAGAAAGAGAGGAGGTAGAGAGAAGGGAAGGAGAGACAGAAAGAGACAGAAAAGAAAGAAAAAAAATGGTAAATGTCAACAGGGCACAAAGACATATTAGCATTATTAGTTGGCCAAGCGATTGATAATTGAGTATCTTGACCCATTATATTCCTATTTCTTTCCTGTTCCTAAACTAAGCCAGAGTAGAATTATCTTTCCCAAAGTCCCTGGTCCTCTTCTGATGTTTTCAACTGGATCATGGCCCTATTAATTGATGATGAGAGTCATGGCCTGTATCCCAGGTAATGGAACCATAACCACCTTGAGCAAACTGTCTTTTTCTTAGCGATCATTGTAACTGGTTCCCCTGACTCCAGCCTGCCTGCTCAATTTGTGCATATACAAATGCCAGATTAACCTACAGTGTAATTCTTATAAACAAAAGCCTCCCATGTCTCCATGTTGCCTAATAAAACCTGAACTCTTTGGCTGGTCCCTAAGCCCTTTGCATGCCGGGCAGGACAGGGCTGTCTAGTCTTTACCCACTATTGTTCTCTGATCGCCACCTGGCTGAGAAATTGCTATTCCCAAAAGTGCCTCAAATATGACCTCCGTCTGCTGTTCCCACCCTTTCCCTTATATCTGTCTTCCTATGCGGGCTCTTAAAGGCTATCTCACAGGGATCTCGCTGTCCTTCAGCTGCCTGATAGGCTTGTGTTTACCTTTTATGCAATTTTCATCTCCTGAGAGGCGGGATTGTGTGAGAAGAGCACCCTGGAATCTGAGAGGAGCGGACTGCTCCCTGAATTCAGCTCAATGCTGTTGGACGAGTGGCCTAGCCTTTCCGAGACTCTCTTTCCAAACCTGCAAATTTCTGAGAGCAGCGTCTCAGTTCATTTTGCGTGGCCGGCGGCACCTGACACGCTGCCCGCTGGAGGCAGCAGCTTAAGCACCTGTTTGCTGAGGAAGGAGCAAGGCCATGAGACTGTCGGAGCGGGGAGGCAGGCTCCGGAGGCTGGGAGGGACGAAGGGGCAGCGGGCTCACAGAGGTGCCACAGCGTTTGCAGAGTCGGGGCATTTGAACTGCATTACAGAAAAGGGCAGTCTATTTGATGGTGTGGTTATCAGACACTCAAATACAGAGGGCGCCAAAACAATGTATGCACATTTTAAGAAAGGAAAAAAAACGTATTAAAATGGTAATACTCAATATATACCAATAACAAAAGATGACTGTAAGTCGCATTGGACTTCTGCAGTTTCAGGAGGTGCTCAAAGTGGTTACCATCAGTGTAATTTTAATACAGTTTTCTTTTTTTCCTTTCTTAAAATGTGTATACATTTTTGGGGCACCCTCTGTGTGTGTGTGTGTGTATATATATCTATATCTATATCTATATCTATATCTATATCTATATCTATATATTCCAAGAATGTACAAAGGAATCTAACCCTTTAGCAATCAGACATCTCTTTTAGAATGCATTTCATTATTCTTTACTTCTTAACAGAGGACACTCCACCTGTTGTTGACAATGCCAGCATCCCAGTAACAAATTAGTATAATTGGATGCTCTCCGTGTTCTCAGGAAATATGTTTTCTGCTTATCTTTATAAAAAGCTGAACTCAATGCTAATGACAGAATAAATAGAAAGTAGTACTAATGCTGTCCCACATGCAATTTCCACTTGATCATTGACTAGGCTGATTACAAAATATTTCATGGGAAATTTTAATTGCATTTATTTTTATATTTGAACAATAGCAATAAGGCCTTATGCCTATTGTTCACTGATCTTAGCTGATTAATGTTACTGGAAGAATTAGATAATAATTTAGAGTTTGGAATAACCCCCCTGAGCTTTTAATTTATTAAATCTGGAACAAGGCCTAAGAATTTACATTTTCAAAGAAGCAGATGCTGAAACTTAAGCTTTTTATTATGTTTTTTCACACCTACCATCATCATTATTTCACTGGTGGGCTAGATTTTGGCTGCCCACACTAATTATGTTGCTTGAGAGTCTGCAATGAGAACGCAGCCCCCAAACAACTTATTTTAAAACGTGGTCTCTTGACCTGAATTTTCACCCAGCTCCTTAAAGACAGCAGTGTCAGTGACAGAAGATTGTGAATCCCCAACCAACTGCCACCACAGCCACCTCCCCATGTTCAAGCAGCAGCGTGGAAAACGTGAGAACGTTACACAGAATAATTATCTGCCATGTGAAACTGTGGGTTCTTTTTGTTGCCCCTCCAGCCACCCTCACGTAGACTGTAGAGAGCAAAGATACCACTATATATTGTATTTCTTTAGGGGCATTTAATTACATATATATATATATATATATATATATATATATATATATATATATATATATATATATATATATATTTTTTTTTTTTTTGAAAAATCACAAAATTCAGAAAAGTTGAAGGAATAGAAGAAATATGGAGGGCCACTTACACTTGAATTCCATGGTTAAACTCCTGGGATATTCACTTTATTTCTATCTCTACTTACCCCTGTACTTTTTAAACAAATTTTTGAAAGTAAGCTACAGACAGCATGATAACCTACCCTATTTATTTCAATATTTGTCTCCTAATCAAAGAACCTTCTTTTACATAAGTATGATACATTATCACATTTAAGACATTTACTACCAATAAAATAATACAGCCCGTATTCCATGTTTCCTTCTCCTCACACTAACCTATATTTTTATTGTTTGCTCCAGATTTCAAGAATCACTCATTGCTTTGGTTGTCACTTTTAGACTCCTTAAACTAGCTGCCTTTCTTTTCATTCCCACCCCTCCCCCGCTTTTGTCTTTTGAAATATTGATGCTTTGGAAAAGTACAAGAACTTGTCCTTTACAGCATCCCCCAACCTAGACGTGTCATATTTTTTCCCAGGTTAAACATTTTCCAAGAAGTGATGTCACATATTTCTCGCGGCCCATCATCAAGAAGGTACACGATGTCAATTTGCGCCCTTTAGGGTACTGATAAATTTAGTCACTTGGGTCTGGTAGATGTTGCCAGATTCCCCTATTATAAAAGCAGCTGTTTCCATTTGTAATTTATATTGTTTTTCTCACAAATATTAGCACTATAGATGAGAATCCATTGATGATCTTTGTCTGAGTCAAATATCACATTGATCATTGAAAACGGAGATTCTATCATTACTTCGATTTTTTTTTCTTTTTTCGATTTTTTTTAAGTGACCTTGGTATGCAGAGAAAAGCTTTCCCCAGTGTGTGTGTATTTTTTGTTTGATTGTTGTCTGATTTCACTATCAGTATGGTTTCAGGGATTCTTTTTATACTCGATATGTTATAAACCATTATTGCTGGCATTCTTTTTTTGATTGAAATTTTTATTGAAGTAATTGTACACTCACATGCAGTTGCAAGAAATGAGAGAGGTCTCAATATAACACTTTGCAGAATGATAGTGTAATATAAACACCAGGATACTGACTTTATTACAATTCACCAATCTTCAGATTTTTCATCTTGCTTTCACTCGTGTGGTGTGTGTGCGTGTGTGTGTGTGTGTGTGAGTGTGTGTGAGTGTGTGTGTGTATGTGTATGTGTATGTGTGTGTGTGAGTGTGTGTGAGTGTGTGTGTGTATGTGTATGTGTGTGTGTGAGTGTGTGTATGTGTGTATGTGTGTGTGTGTGTGTGTGTGTGTGTACACACCACCATAGTCAAGACACTGAACAGCTCTAACACCACAAAGATTTGTCCTTTTGCCCTTTTATTCTCACACACAACTCCACCCTACTCCCTAACCCTTGACATCTGTCCTCTGTTTCTAAAACTTTTCACTTTAAAAATGTTCCATGAATGGAATCAGACAATGGGTAATCTTTTGGGATTGTCTTTTTTTTACTCCACATAATTCCTTTGAATGTATCTTGATATAAATATGTGATGGGAAGGATGATACATCCATGCATGTATCAATAGCTGGCTCCTTTTTATGGCTGAGTATTTTTCATGGTGTGGCTTTTTCAGGGTCTGCTCAGCTGTTCACCCACTGAAGGACCCAGTGGTTGTTTTCTGTTTGGGACTTTTGCAAATAAAGCTGCTGTAGATATTCATGTACAGGTTTGTGTGTGGACACTAGTTTTCATTTATCATGAATGAAGATACATGAAAAGATCAGTTGACTCAAGAGCTCAATTGCCGGTTCATATGGTAGATGCTTGCTGAGTTTTATAAGAAAACGTCTTCCAGAGTGCCTGCACTGTCTTACATTCCCACCAGCAGTTTATAAGGAGTCAAGTTTTTTCACATACTTCTCATCATGTACTGTTGTGATTTTCTTTTTAATTTTAGTCCTTCTGATAGTTGCGTAGTGATATCTCATTGTGATCTTAATTTGTGTTGCCTTAATGACGAGTGATTTTGAGCAGATTTTAATGTGCTTATTTGTCACCCATATATTTTCTTCATTCAAATGTCTATTCAGGTCTTTTGCCCATTTTCCAATTGGAATTTTTAAAATCTTTTTGCGATTGAGTCCTGAGAGTTCTTTATATATTCCAAATATTAGTCCTGTTATAGCTATGTGGATTGCAGTTACTTTCTCCTAGCTGGTAGCTTGTCTTTTCATCCTCTGTACATGGACTTTTACAGAACAAAAGTTTTTAATTTTGATGAGGTCCAGTGTATCAAGTTTTCCTTTTATGAGTCATGCTTTTGGCATCAAGTCTAAGAACTCTTTGTCTAGTCTTCATCCCTCAACATTTGTTTCCTACTTTTAATAAATTTTATAGTTTTACTCTGTACACTTAAGTCCATGATTCACTTTGAGCTCACTTCTGGCTGAGGTGTGGGGCTGCTTCGGCTGAGGTTTTCTTGCCTGTGGGTGCCCAGTTGCTCATCCATTTGATGAGATGGTCACCCTTCCTCCATTGAATGGCGTGGGCACATGTGTCAAAAATCACTTGAGCATATTTGTGTATGCCTATTTCTGGATTCTCCATTTTGGTCCCTTGATTGTCTCTGTGCCCTGCAAAGGCAGCCCCATTAATTAGTGCAGCTATCTCATAAGCCTTAACATTGAGAGTGTGATTCCTCCCACTGTGTTATTCTTTGTCAAGACTGTCTTAGCTATCCACAACCTGTTCGTACTCCTGCTGGTGGCTGTGTCTTCAGTGATGAAGTCTTTTTTTTTTTTTTTTCTCTTTCCAAGGAGTTCTTGTCACCTGCCAGGATCCATGGAAGAGTAGCAAGAGGCATTGTGAGCTTCTCAGTAAAGCAAAATCTCAGCTCATTCACAGTGCTTGATGCATAGCTCCCTTTCTTAGATAATATGAAATAATGCTTTGGGAAGACCAATGATAAAATAGTGTTTTCAACTTCATTTAGGAGTAATTATAGACTTACAGGAAGCCGCAGACATTGTGCAAAGAGCTCCTATGTTCTCTTCACCCAGTTCCCCCAATGGTTACATTTTTATGAGTATAGGACAACGTCAAAACCAGGAAGTTGATATGGCTGTTGTGTGTGGGGGTACATCCATCGTTTTATCACATGTGTAGATTTGTGTAGTCACCACTGCAGTCTAGATATAGAGCCCCCCATCACCACAGACCTTCCTGTGCCCTGTCACCATCCACCCCTGACTGTCTCCAACCCTTGGCAACCTCCAATCTATTGTCCAGCTCTTCAGTCGTGCCATTTGAAGGATGTTACACACATGGAACCCTGTGGCCTGTTGAGAGTAGCTTTTTCATTCAGCACAGTTCTCTAGATATTTGCATCCTAAGTGCTGGGTGTGTCAAAAGTTAATTCTCTGACTATTCATCCAAGCTGTTGTGTATCAACCGTTCATTCCTTTTTATTGCTGAGTGGAATTCCATGGCGTGTCTGTACCAGAGTTTGGTTAACCATGACCTATTGAGGGATGGTTTCGTTGTTTCTAATTTGGGGCTGTTACAAATAAAACTTCTGTGAGCAATGCTGTACAGGTTTTAGGTGGACGTTGGTTTTCATCTTCCCAGGGTAAAGTCTCAGGGGGCCATATCTGTTCAAAAGGTAAGCATGCTTTTGGCTTCAGTTTTAAGACTAAGAAACTGTCAAGATTGATTTCCAGAGTATCTATAACATTTTACACTCCCACCAGCATGTATTTTGCTTTGTAAACAAATATGAAAAGCTTTTTCTTTTAATCTATGAAATAAATTATTTAAAACCATTGTTGTGCCTGATACAATTGGTCTCTACTTTGCCATATTACTTCATGTTTTGTTCACTGTGTATGTTATATTGATCGTGTTTCTTTTTCTATGTAATATCATTCTCTTTCTTTTGTGTTTTCTTTGGGGGAATCTTTTGGGGAGTAATTAGAAAGTTTGAGTTTGTATTATAATTGTAATATATAACTAAATATCCTAAATACTCAAAATCAGTCCTTTTCTGACATTTATCTTTATTGGATAAAGCTTCTCCTCTAGGAGATTCCTGAGAACAGTATTTTGTGAGGTTGTTTTTTTGTATTTTTTGTTTTTGTTTTTATGTTTAAAATGTATTTCTATGGTCTTTAGAGTTTAAAGGCCTCTTAACACTGTATTTCCTTGATTCTTCTGGGAATGTTCCAGTATTGTCTTGTTTTATGCTTGTGGAATCTGATTGCAGGAATCTTTCTTTATAAGTGACTTAGTCTTTAAACCTGAGAGCTGAAAAAATTCCTATTTATTTTTAAAATCCATAGTTCTACTATAGTATATATCTAGGCATCAATTATTTTTCAAATTTCCCCAATACACAGTAGCCCATTTCAATCTGTATGTTCTGATTGCCTTAATTTGAGCAAGTTTTCATTTTCTTAGACAAATATTATTAGCCCTATTCTGTTGTTTTGTTTTTCTTGTTCAGGTCTCCAGTTATGCATATTTGAATTGTTTTTTCTTATTTGTACAACTGTATCCATATTTCTTCTATATCTGTTCCAAGATTTGACATTTTGATAGTAGATATTAGTTTTTATCATATCTGCAGTCGCTTGTTTGAGGTACTTAACGCAGATATGGGTGTTGTGTGACGTTTTCCTTTGCTTTCTGGTTATTTTTTGAGAAAATAACTTTCACCAGCTAATATATTTGTGTCTTTTTTGTAATGTCTTCCTTTAGTAGTTCTGTGTGGACGTTGTCTTGCTTTTTATTCACTTTTAAATACCGTATGTTCCAAACAGTGGCAGGTGAAAGCAGGGATAAGAGGACAGACTGACTCACTTTAATTCTGTGGGTGGGCATTTGGGGGAGCAGGCCTGAGGGCTGGGTGTCTGCTAATTTTAATTCCCTCAGTTTCTTGAGGAATGTTACTTTTCATTACTTGCTTGCTTCTTTTTCTCTACCACCAAACCTCGAAGGGATGCTCCCCTCTACCTGGGGACAGGTGTTCCCGAGATTGGCCCCTCAGTCCTGCACCCTCATAAGCCCTTTTTCTGTCCATCAAGTAGCAAATATGCTCGTTATCTGTATTTTTGTCGTGGTGGGACCTCGGCCTCTTTCTGCGAGTGAATTGACTCACGGTTCACAGTACTGAGCGTGCTTCACTCCCTCCTTTTCTCACTGCCTCTACCCACCCCCCTCTCCACTGTGGACTCCACAGGTGGTCTGGTACTTGCAGAGATTTTTTAATGTACTTGTAAAGTGAAGTTTATAGTACTTCTTGTTTCCTGCTTATACTATAAGCCTGCGGTTTCATTTGCTATCCTCCTTGAAGGGTATGATGGTTCAGTATTATGTGGAGAAATGAGGCAAGTGGAGGTCTCGAAGCTGCCATATTCAGCAGCCCCAGAGCTGCCAGTTCACAGCACATCACTGCCAGCACGGTCTGCATCAGCACATGAAGATGCAAACAGACAACACAGATGAATGTCACCAGGCTGAATAAGACTCCTCAGACGAGAGAGAGAGAGACAGACAGAGAGAGAGAGAGAGAGAGAGAGAGGGAGAGAGAGAGAGAGAATATGTGTCACACTATGCCCTTGTTTCTTCAGCACTCTACTCCCCACTCTGCCCAAGCACTTTTCACTCCCATACACTTTGGGCAGAATGCATGGAAAGAAGGAATGAGAAGCATTAGAAAGGCCCCATGACAGGGAAATTTATGTCTCCTACTTGTTTAAAGACTGTTCTGGAAATTGCAGTCCCGTAGATTCAACTCCATGCTGCCAGGGTGAGAACAGATGACAGCAGGAAACTGGATGAAGGTGCCAGAGGAAGTCCCTTCTCTGACTCAGGCAGGGATGTGTCAAATAGGACCCTGTCAGTGAAGGCTGCAGTTTGGACCTCCCAGGGCACTCAGAATGAAGTCATCTTTATCTATCATCTATCATCAATCTGTCTGTCTATCTGTCTATCTATCTATCATCTATCTAGCTATCTGTCTATCATCTATCTATCTACCTATCTCTCTATCTTCTGCCTTATTTTAGAACTGATTTACAATGATTAAGAGACTATTAAATACTTGCTTAGGTTTAGAATCGCTGATGCTTTCCATTTCCTTTGTCTTTTGTTGTTGTTAAAAACCACTTTCAAGATTAACCTTTAACCTTTATCTCCACCCACCTAGAAAGGGCAAATGTAATCACATTCATGTTTTGTAAACATTTTAGTTTCCTACAGTTATTTACTGTAGTAGCTAAGATGACTATTCAAAAGAAATAAATTCAAGCTGTACTGTGCTGAATTTCGGAATAGCTGTAAGTTACGTGCAAATAAAGGTGCTGTGTATTCATTCCTGACAAAACAAAACAAACAAACAAAAAGTACATTTCCTTTCTCTTTTCCATTGAAGGCTCGAAAAGATGTATTCACCATCCATCACTGAGAGTTCATGAAAATGACCTTTTGCCAGGGAGTTTAGAAAGCCTTATAAATGGCTTATTAATATCTCTGGAATACAGACTAGAGTTCAAAGATGTGAGGGTATGAAAACATGTGTGCTAAATACCCCCTATTAACGGCTGGGTAGAACCTGAGTGCCTGGGATGCAGCAGTCCTGAGCATGCAAGCTGTCTGTAGCTAAATGCCATGCATGTCCTGCTTGTGCCTAGATAGAGTCTGTAGAAAATCATCAGAATAGATGCCTGTTGCCATCTGCAGAGAAACAGCTGTTTATGCAATTGGGAACAGTAGGTTCTTTTTTATTTATTGGTTCCTATGCGGAAGGTCAAATCATTGGCCACTTTCAGATGTAAATTATAAAGAGAAACCTATAAATTAAGAAAGAGAACATGAGCTGAATCTTAACAAACAGAGAGGGACAGAGACATGGTTTGTACTGTTAAGCACATAATCCCACTGGAGGTGATATTATTAGAGCATAACATCCAGATGGCATATTCTTGAGTCCTAATCATTTCCTGGCAAGGAAGTGTTTCTGACTTCTCTTGCTTCCCGTTTGAGGGGTCTGTGACTATGTCCCTCTCTAAGGACACATGCAAACCCAGGCATGACAGCGACACTAGCATTTTGTCAATAGCGATCATGGATAAAATTTCAAAGGCTCACCTAATTATAGAAAAGAAAGATAGTAAATCTATATTCATTTAAGAAACAGTTACAGTAAGGCTTTTCTCAAAGCCTTCTTTTTCTGCAATGAAAAATTCCTATCTAAGAGAAATAATTCATAGCTGCATAAACCAAGTCCCCTTGTCAGAGATCTAAAAAATGATTCCCTTCACTGGATGGACCCAGTTTCCACAGATCCCTGGTAATAATGAGAAAAGGGGTCTGTTAGTTTGGGACATATCCTGTAGTTACATCCTTTTACTGCCAAGGGGTTGCCCACTTTTTTTAGGATGAAAAAACTTATCAGCTGCAATAGATGTTCTCAGGGCTTAGCAATTAATTTATATTGTGAGGACATTTTTCTGTATAACTGCTTTTTTAAGTCATTGAATCCTGGCAAACTCTATGATTGTATAATTAGAAAATGCAAAAAAAATCAATTGAAAATGTATTTGAATTAATAAGTTTAGCAAAGTGGCTTGATAAAAGATCAATATACAGAAATTAAGGACTTACAAAGAAGCCACACATAGCTAGATAAGGTGATGGAAACAAATTACTTTATTTCCAATGACCAAAATTCCCATAAAATTCCTAAGAGCAAATGATTTGAGAAGTGTGCAAGACTTAAATAAAAAATACATGAATCTCTATACAGTACAAAAGATGTAAATATCATTCTATATTCAACTATTAGTGCAATGTAATCCCAATAATTAGATTTTTTAAAAAAAGACCACTAATCTTAAAATAGATCTTTCATGGGATGTCCCATTAAAGAGTCCCCTATGTTAACCGTGGGTACCAGGTTACAATTCATAAGTAGCATAGATACCAAAGGCTTAGACCCAGGCAGAAAGAAAAGCCCATAAGCAGCTAAGAAGAGCTTTTGGCAATCTCATGGGGCTCAGAATTTTAAAAAATAGAGTTTAGATAACTGCCAAGGCAACCAGGACATGAGGGAACAAAACCCTGGAGAGGATGCTAAGAGAAGTAAGCCTGACATTGGACTTCCCTTTTCTTCACGAGGTACCTATTGATAGGTAAGTAACCACTAAAGGTCTGAGAAGCCAAGCTGAAAGTGCTGGCTGAGTTTTCAACAGGACACTGGGAGTCAAATTTGAATTTCAGTGTCCATGAAGTAAAAGGGACCCTTGTAAACATCCCAGATTCTGGTGAGATCCTGAATATGTACCCTAGAGAAAAGGTGAAATTAAATATAAACCAACACTGACAAAAACAGAAACCCAAATTTAAATCACCTGAGTCCCAGACTGTATAAAGTTGGTAAGTCTCTAACCACTTGCAAGAAGCTGAACTGGACCCTCTCTAGAAAAAGCAACATTCATTCAGGTCCTTAAATTGCTTCTACAATGTTTTATATATACTTTCCAGCATTCAACCAAGTATCAGCAATCATACCAAGAAAAGGAGCCAAGAGAAATAATAGTCAGTAGATGCAGTGCTATAGGTTAACTAATATTAGAATTAAGCAAAGTACCAACATGGGAGTTAAAATAACTGTGACCTGTGATGAATATGCTCAAAATTGAATGACAAGGTAGAAAACTTCAGCAGAGAACTGGAACCTATAAAAAGGAATCAAATGAAAATTCTGGAACACATTGCAAATGAAATTAGAATTTAATAAATGTAATAAATGAATGTAATAAAAACAGCCAAAGGGTATATGAATAAACTGAAAAATGGGTCACTAGAAATATCCAGTATAAACACACACACACACACACACACACACACACACACACACAATTGTAAACATGACTAAGGTAGGAAATATGATAATGATGTTGTATCAACATGCAGTGGGGGCTGTGGACTTAAATTCTTTTAATAAAATCCAGCTCTGCAAGTGCTCTCCCCTCCCTGGAGAAAGGACTAGCACAGCCTGATTCTATGCCCTGAGAAAGCATTGAGAAGGGCTGACATCCATCTCAGAGGTAGGTGGACAATAGCCATCCAAATGAAGGCTCACCCCACATGAATACTGTGCTAATATAAACTCTTTGTATACAGAAAGAATTCCAAGATGATATTAGACTCAGAATTCTTCCAGAATTGCTCGTGTCTTTAAGGGCTTTGAAGGCAGCAAAGTTTAAAGGGTTTTGTGAGAGGCTTTAAGGATCACAGGATTATGAGATTTCCAGAGGAGAGAAAATCTTCCTGAAGATGAGCTTACAATAAAACAGTACAAACCCTGTGAAAGTCACAATGAGAGAAAGTCATTTGATTTTTAAAAAAAGCAAATTAGCACCCCAAGAACCATAAAAAATAGGAAAAGATTTAAAAGAATATAAAATAATTATATTTAAAAGAGAGAAAGAAAGAAAGACATATTTTAATAGGACATAAAAATATAAAAACCAGGTTATATGCACAATAAACCACTAGAATTTCTAAATATTTTTTAAAAGCGATTGAAATTGAGAAAAATGAATAAAATTAACCTATTTGAGGAGACTACTAATTAATTAGAAGAGAAATCTAAAGATACAAGAAGCACAAAATATGAAGAGATAAAAATATTAAGATATGATACAAAGATATGAAACATATATAAAAATGTCCAATATATGCCCAAAATAAGTCTGACAGGATTTCCAAGATAACAAACAAGAGTGAATAAGAGAGAGGCAAAACTCAAAATAATAACTGACAAAAATCCTAGAAATGAAGAAGAGAAATTGTCTGAGAGTTACGTCAAGCCAACATGTAGACACATATGTGAATGTGCAAAATTAAATATAAAGCAAAAAAACAAAACAAAACAAAGCATCTCATTGGCTACCCCAAAGAAAAGAGACGACTTTTAGAAAGAAATGACAGATGAACAGATGACTCGATAGTAGCAACAATAAGCAGAAGACATTAGAAAAATGTCTTTTAGATGCTGGAGAGAAATAATTATCAAAATAAGTGACCATTCAGGGGTGAAGGTAGAAAGAAAAATTTCAGAAATACAAAAACTAAGGAAATTTATTAACCTAAGGTGTCACAGAAAGAAGCACTAGAATATCTATTCTTTAAGAAGAAGAAAACTGAAAACAGAAAGAGGCAGGCACACATTGTACTGACGGGGCACTATGGCAGTGTTTAGGGGGACAGGTGCCATGTGACTCGGAGTAAGTCGCCTCACCTCTGGGAGTGTCAGTGCCCACATGTAAAATGAAAATAAAAATGCTAACAGCACTCGCATCATAACGTTTATTTGTGTTTGTTTTTAAATGGGGGATAAGCAAGCCCAGGCACATAGTACAAGTCCAATAAATATTGACTAAAAAACATAGGTAAAGAAGTTGCTAACTTTGAAGTCACGCTGACAAAAAATGCAAAGAATAATAACTATTTAAGACTTAAAATAAGGTACAAATAGAATATTGGAAAACAATATGGTCTAAGGGTAAGAGGGAATTATTAAAGTATTTTAAAGTCATTGTTTTGTTTTGTTGTTTCTTATATATGGGGAAGGGAGAAAATAAAGAAAACGCAATGAGTACTACAGAATAGTGTGCATCAGCATTTCTGGGAACTTGTTAAAAATGCAAATTCTCGGGCCCCGCCTCAGACCTACCTAGTGAGAAACTGAAGATGAGGGCCCAAGAATATACTTTCACAAGCTCCGCGGGTGATTTTCAGGTAAGTCAGGCCTGAGAGCCTCTGGTAGAGAAGAGAACAAACAGGGAAGCGAGAACAAAGATGTCATGTTAAGTAGAAGACGTAAAATGGTCACTCAACATCCAAATAAATGTAAATAACTACCTGTTTTTTAAAAGCTCTCACATTGAATGTAAAAACCTAGTTACATTCTTGTTATAAGATAAATGCACATAAAAGTAAGGGACCCAGAGTGTGGGAAAGTAAAGCGATGGGAAAAGGTGAATTGCGTGGGGTAGATGGCGTTACTGTTTCCTGTCACTGCCCGCCTTGCTCTGTGAGAATATTAAACCTTCTTTCCCACTGGCTTGCTTGTGTGAGTGCGACACAGGTGCAGTGACACCTCTGAGAGTAATAGCATTGCATGGCTCTGACTTTGCTTTTATCCTCTTCGCCTTGAGACTGTGTGAAAAGGCTGCCCCTTCCGCCTGGTCCCACAAGGAGAAAGGCTGGCGCAGAGCTGAAGCTGCCCTGCCTCTAAGGTCAGGAGCAAGAAATAAGCACTTTGGTCCTAGGAATCCTCTAGGATCGTGGGCTGTTGCTACCACAACATCATCTCAGCAAAAGTTGTCCAATACAGAAAAAAGAGCGGGGTTGCCAAAAACAGGTATACACATGATTTGGATTTATCTTTTGTTATTGGTATATATTGAGGATTACAATTTTAATACAGTTTTTTTTTCCTTTCTTAAAATGTGTATACAGTTTTTTGGCACCCTCTGTATAACAGAAAAAAAGGTGAACCAAAGAAAGCTGGTATAATGTAATGAGATTTTTGAAGTGAAAATGTTTATTATTAGAAGTAAGGTTTAATAGTCCTCAGCCCTTATACACCTAATGAAATAGTCTCAAAACAGAAGCCTTGTGTTGATAACATTACAAGGGGGAAATTGACCCAATATATGAGCTAAATAACAAATCCATTAACATGATACAAGATGTTCACCTACGTCTCTTATAATTCTGAAGTTAGGTTTGGAATCTTATCAAACCTAAGATAAAAATGAACCAGACTCTCTTATTATGGATAAGAGCATAGAGTCTGTGGCTGGACTGCTGGCCGTGAGCCCTGGACTTCACGTGCCAGGTGTGGAGATGGCCACTTCTTTAAAGCCTTAGGTCTCAGTGACCTCGTCTGTACAATTAGGAAACTAGTATTGACTATAGCTCATAACGTTGGTGGGATGCATACATGAGTTGACACATGTCATGGAAATGTCCTGGGACTATATCTGGCACACTCTTTTTAAAATAATAACTATTGTTTCAATGTTTAGAAGGATGTCAAGGACAACTACTGTTACTTTTGTTGTTATTATTACAGCACACGCTTAATGCATTTGAGAACAACATGGAAAAGACACTACAGTCAAGAGTTGCCTTTTGTTGATTCATTTTCCTGACCAGAATAGAGGGTCCCCCTGCTCCCCTGGCTTCGCTCCTGAGATCTCCCATAGCAGCTCTGTGGTCCCCCATTTATGTCACAAATGGAAGCACATCTCTTTTTTCTGTCTTTTTTCAATATTCCTGAGTACAGCACAAGCTAATGGAGAGAGGGACTCAAAATGCTTAATTTTTGCCCGTATAACTTTCTTTTTCCAATAAGGGGGAGCATTAGTTGGCAAATGGGTTTGTAATAGTTCATCGGCCTCACTATTCCTGGTTGATGCTTAGAGCAGCTATAAAAACAGGCCTGCAGACAATAATTAAACACCATCCTTAACAGACTGTAGATGCCAGCCCTGGAGACTGTAACACGGTTTCCTCTAGTTCCCTGAAGGGGGACATTTTTTTTCTACTCTGAACATTTGGAAACACATGAAACCAAATACACAGGGTGTGAAAATTTTCTTCACACCCTGCAATCGAACAGTAGAAAATGTAAACATTTAATTACTGGATCTAACTCTAATGCCACAGGGTCCCGGAGGTGAAATGGTCTCCTGGCACCTGAGTCCTGGCTGCTCAGTCGTCCACACCTCCTGGTCCACGTTCACTTTCTCTGTTGTCTGACCTTTTGTTTAAAAGAAGTGGGCAGCTGTCTAATCTTTCCTGTTACATAAATGATTTAGAAAACTGTAATCACTATCCACATCCACATGCTATCTTCTGAAAGAGGCACAGTCAAAGCATTAAAAAAAAAAAGTGCCCAAAAGAGATAAAGTGAGCAGGAAAGCACCGAAAAAGATGGTTGTATGCTGCATTCATAAATTTATTTTTCAAAGGAAGACCACATAATAACACACCATGTTTCTGCCCAGTGCGTTTAGTTGGAAATTGATTCCCTGAGAAGATGGACACGGCTCACATTCACCAGAGGAATTCTATCCCTGAAGCAGCCTGAGAGAAAGTCAAGGGGCGCGGGCATAAGCAAGCCAGTCTTCAAATGCCCATCGACTGGTGTTTTGCAGCCAGAGTGGCTTTTGGAGGGTCTCAGAAAATGGCTGAAAAGGGACCATCATCTGAGTGGACCTGTGATTACTTGCTAGGACACTGTCTCTGAACGTTGAATAAATGCTAGATTTTAAATATTGTTAGATAAACAATCTAACTCCTGGTGTTTGGTTATGAGAAGTCAAGTGTAGACCTGCTAAATCTATTGAAACAAATGATGTGGGTGTGTCAGCACTTTGCAAGGAGGCAGCGCGGCTGTGCCATCAGCTTCGCTTTCCGTGCGTGGTGGGGTCTGCTCGGAAGAGTCCAGACTGCATGTCAGAAACAAACACGCGCGGGCTGACAGGGCCCCGACTCCCTTCCTAAAAGCCACTCTCCACTCTTTGCCATGTGGTTTCCTTGCTGATGAAACAAATGCTGCACGTGCCAGCTTTGCGATGTGCGTACATGGTTCATTATGGGGACATAGACTTCAATCAGTTGCTAAGTGGGTTGGTTATCTTTTATATGAGAGGAGTCAGATGCAAATGTCTCTTTGTATGTTTATTCAAATAAAAATTAATGACTAAAATTTCCGCTAACTCATCAATTTTGACTCCAATATATAAATCTCGGAGAGACTGACCATTTTCTCTCACTGTTTTAGAATTGGTGTGTGCTAATGCAGGGTATTGACTTCTTTAATATCGGTCTTAAGGCAATCACTAAAATAATTTCATGTTTCTCTCTCTAACGACATTCGTCAGGACTCAAATTTTATGAAGCATTCCTCCAAAATCTCAACTGCACACATTTTAGTTTTCACACGTTCGTAAGAAGCAATATGTTCTTCTTCCTGTTCATTATCTCCATGGTATTAATCTATACTTGATATTTCTTATGCTTGGGTTGCAAATTCAACTGAGGAGAGAACAGATGCAGAAGGTTTTCAAAGGTAGGACTGGCGCTTTAAAATTGGTCAATTTAGGGGCTGCCGGGTGGCTCAGTTGGTTAGAGTGCATGCTCTGAACAATAAGGGTGCTGGTTCGATTCCCTCATGAGATGGTGGGCTGCACCTCCTCAACTTTTAGGGCAAAAATGGCGACTGGACTTGGAGCTGAACTGCACCCTCCACAACTAGACTGAAGGACAATGACTTGACTTGGAGCTGATGGGTCCTGGAAAAAAACACACTGTTACCCAATTAAAAAAAAAGAATTATCAATTTATATGCATACGCACTAAGTTAAGGAACAAAACAAGAAGAGACTGTAGGCATCTCCTAAGTAAGACACTGTAGTTCAGAAACCACAGGTAACTTGCTCAGGAATTCCTGGAAAATAGTGTGCCCGCTTCCCTTACCCTGTCTTAATAGTTCAAGGCTCCTTGATGTGTAGTTGTTAGGATAATGGTTCTAAAAGTCAGCTCCTTCTTCTCAGAGAATATGAAAATGTAACACGATGCATGATCTTTGAACCAACTTTGATTGTCCTTCCTAAAATACTTGTTTAGTGTAAAACACAGCTTTAATTTGCTGAATTAATTGTTTAAACATAATACAAACACAGAAAGCTTATATGAAATGCTGTCACTGATCACCCCTAACTGTCAATACACATTACAGATGTTTTCCTACTTGTCTGTCCAAATCACAAATCTGAATTACACGCACCTCGTGCCCATTCTGAGAACTACACTTCTGGGTTTAGCAGAGAAACAAGTAGTAATCAAAAGAGGGGCAGCTCGCCTCTTTTCAACCATAATTTTTCTAAATAACCCAGAATTTAACTCCCATCAGTATTTTCATTCAGGAGCTAATCTTCATTTTCTTCTATCTCTTGTCTCTTGTTTTTCTCTTAGTTCTGTCTGGGGACCCTCACGTTTTAATCAGGATATGCATTCCTATCAAATACTTTTAGAACTTTTGCTCCCAATGTAATGTACTGCTTTCTTTACCTTCATGTCTTAAAAAGAGGGCTCTTTCCTTGAAAATGATTTTCTCCTACCCTAACTATATTCCCCAAACTCTACCTTCATTCCCTCTTGTTTATTTGGGTCTTTTATCTTAATGTCTTTGTTGTGAGATGGATATCATCTTTGAACAAACAGAAAATATTGGAACACAGTTTCACATTGATCCATTTTAATTAAATCAAATTTTGCAAGAGTGTGCAGCCATAGATTTCCGCTGGAACTTTTTATAGTCAGTTCGAAAGTCTGTACTTTAGAAAAATCGACTGTGACCCATAAATAAGCAAAATGGTAATGATGTGAAGATTAATCTCTTGTGCCATGCCAGTGCAGCACTGTCCTATAGCCAGCTCTGCGACGATGGAACAGCTATACTGAATTTATTGCTGCAAAACAGATCTTCAAGCCAAGTTAAAATGGTCGCTTTCATAGAAACACTTACTAGGGACAAATGCATTTAAGCAATAGGATGGATCCAACCTTCAAGGTGACATTTTTTCATCTTAGCTCCAAAGCCAATGGAGAAAACCAAAGGAGGCTTTCTTGGAATTCTCCCTAAGCCATTCAGAAAAGATTTCACGCTGCCTTCTTGTAACAGTGTTTTGGTTCTCAAGTCCCTTAAAAGATAGTGCAATTATTCACACACATACACACACACACACACACACACACACACACACACACATGCACACACACACACACACACATGCACACACACACACACACACACACACATGAGGAAATGAAGGACAATTTCTACCTGAAGATTTTGCTAGACAATATGTCACTCTTTGGGACACAGTTAAGAACTGGAATGGATCCAGCCAAGTCCTTGGTCCCAGGGAAATCCCTAAACCATAATGGATTCTGAAGCAATTTTGCATTCACCTCATCCTGCAAGTTTTATGTTAAGATCCTCCAAGAGACATTAGAATCACAAGTCATTTGCACACAGGAAGTCCCTGCAGCCTGATGAAATCCACTGGGAATATGAAAATGGCTCCCAATGAGAGACAGTAAAGGTTGGTCCATGTGTAATCTTCAGGTTGATTATGACAGCACAGACACATTGTGGAGTACTGCTCATTGGAAAAATTCTAAGAAATTCTGGACATGTATAGTTCTAGAAAGAATTGGGGAATTTTGCTACTCTTTTCCCCAGGAGCAGTAGTGTGTTTCTCATTGACTGCAAAACATGCCTTACTGTTGGACAATATTTCCCTAACAATTGTGTCTTATTCTTATATACAATCTCCTAAAAACTCTCAGTAATTTAAAAAATCATTTTATATTTGCATGCTATATGTTAAAGAAATGTTTTAAAGCAAGGGTATTTCATTTTTTATCAGAATGTGGTTAGGGACTTTGGAACCAGAATAGTGAAGAGTTGGGTAGTTGAAACACCTCTGTACACTTACCAGGGTCTGCATGGTGAGAAGGCCATCTTCAGGACATCCCAACATGCTCACAAGTCCCACATGAAGGGAACCTGCCACACAGGGACCTTGAGCATCCAAGAGAGAACGGCTACAATGCTAGCCAATCAAAGAGAAGATGACACCTTTTCCTCTATCCCTTTTCTCAGGACTCAACATAACAGAGAAGTGAGACTTTTCAGGGCCAGAAAATCATGGAAAGCGCATGCCCATTTTTCCTGAGGTGTGAACTAAGAAAAGGGAACCAATTCCATATTGGATCTGAGACACAAGGCTAAGTTTGGTGGGTCTGGACTGTGAAACGAGAAAGCAAGCAGGAAATCACTATTGTGGCTCAGGCACAGGAAAGGGCTCTGGGACAAGGCACAACTGAAAGCAACAGCTGTAAAGAAATTACTGAACCCTCAAAATACAGACTCATCTTTGTTTCCCTTCCTTCCCCCGTGGCCTAAGGGGACTTCTCCCTTCTGGTTTTGCCTTTATCTCTCTCAGAAGCTATGAAACCGAAGACTGCCCCTGAAAATCACTCTTACCCCTCTAAAGCCAGCGTGTCCCTTTAAATCACATTTGGCCTTTATATAAAGTGGTCCTTTCCATCACACATCCCTTCAAATCACTTCCCTATAAAACCCTTCTGCCAAGTCCTTTCTTAGTGTCTTAAGACTCAAAGTGGATCTCATCTTGGTGGCTGTTCGAGCTCTAATTCAGTCCTCTGGCCAGCATCCCTCCTCTAACCCTCCTGCTCTTTTTTTTTTTTTTTTTTGGTAGAATTTTATAGTTTCTGCATTCTCTGTCTTGGGACTCCCCCACCCCAATGTTAATCAGGAAATACTTCTTGATTATTTAGTTTCTTAAACTTCAGGGGGGTTTAATCACATCATTTTCCATATATACAAAGGGTACCAAAAAATGCATACACATTTTAAGAAGGGCAAAAACTGTATTAAAATTGTAATAATATATACCCATAACAAAAGGTGAATACAAGTCATGCATATACAGTTTTTTGGCACCCTCCGTATCTGTTCCTAATTTGTTTTCGTGGATCATATCTCATAAATTAATTGGCTTGTTTGGGGGATTTCCTAGCTGAGAGGCGTAGACTCATTGGCCTTTGTATTTGTTTTGGGGGTTCAGTTGCTGACATAACAAATTACCACATGCAGCAGCTTAAAATGTGTTATCTTACAGTCCTGAAGGACAGAAGTCCAACACCAGTTTCACCAGGTATTACAGCGTCAGCAAGGCTGGTTCCTTCCTGGAAGCTCTGGGGACAAATACCTTCCAGGCTGATTGGAGTTGTTGGCCAAATTCAATTCTGTACTCAATGTGAACTATTATCAAATGTTTTTCTAATAAATTTGGCTGTGTGTAGAGAAACAGTTTTAGGTCTCTGTGTGATTTTTTATTTACTCTTAGATAAGCATGGCAGTGGTGACCTTTTCTTATTCCAATAAATAGGTCTTCTTTTCCATGTTTTCCTTTCTACTCCCAAACACCTCATAATTGTTGCATAGAAAGGAATTGCTTTTTGGCCTTGTATGAACATGACTGTGGTGAAAGCTCTTGACAGCACCTCTTCCTCAAAAGTTCCCTGCTTCATATCCGTTTTTGTGAGAAGCCTGAAAGCTGTGCATCAGATAATCTATTGGCACCTATTAAGAGTTCCACAGGTTGGAAGGATTTCATGCTGATGCTGGCTTTCCATCAGAATGACCTACTCATGCTCAAGCTGGGCTTCAGTGTTGATGCAAAGGATCCATTTTAACCTTGCTTTCTTGTAATTTTGTAACATTGTGTTTCCATCTCCATCACACACACACACACACACACACACACAGCATCATGTCATCATTTTCCAACTGTTTATAAGTGTTGATTGGTGTCCTTTCTTATTTTCTTTGAATTGTTTTAAGCTCTTGTGTCATTTACTAACCTCCGTAGTAAACCCTTTCGCAACAAATTCTTGTCAGGCTAAAAAGAGCAGCACATTCAATGGCCCTGTCATTTGCTATTTGTCACTTGTTACTTTGGAGGGTAGGCAGGAGCAATTTTGTCTTGCCCACATCTGAAAGCCTAACCTGACTCCTCCAGTTCACAAAAAGAGAGAAGCAGCAGAATAAGGCATTTTACACTGAATCCAAAAATCCGATATATCACCCTGCTGTTACATTCAGAACACTAAGCTGTGATTACCTGCACAAAAGATGGAATGAACTTAGGTGGTAGTTCATATCCTTGGCTCTAAGTTGACCTTTTCTAAAATTCCATTAGCATATCTCTATAGAAAATAAAAATTTCATCAAATTTTTACCACATACAGAATCAAAGGGAGTTAGACAAGACTTCCATTTTGGCATAAATACCCCCTGTGTGACTAAAAGAAAAAGACAGCTTAATAAAATAAGAAATTTTTGAATGGGAGCTATTTTAGAACTACTGAGGATCAATAGAGAACCATATGTGATATTTCTCCCTTCTCTTTCCTAATCAAAGATCTCTTATATCTAGAGAAGTAAGCTGTAAATAGCAAAATGTATCATCTCCACTTAAATGGAGATGGATAGAGACTTCAAAACATCCAGCAAGTGACTCCCCCCAGATTATCTGCACTTGGTTCTAGAATTTGTCTTAAATTTCTTGAACATCCACTTACTCATTCCATGTTTATTAGTTTCCATATCCAGGTGCTGTGCTAGCCTCCATAGTGACTAAATCAAGTACGTCTCTCACACTCCAGTATCTTAAATTGGTTGGTTGGAAAGGGCAGACAAATTAGTCCATGATACATAGGGGCTGATGAAAGTCTGTACAGGGTGTTGTAGAAATATGGAGAAAAGATGTCAAATCTTGATATGGGTCTGAAAGAGCTAAACGGAGGAGATCATAGTTGAAACCAGTTTTAAAGGATTATTATGTGTGAGGGATTGTGAAAGGGTACAAATGAGGGCACTTTGGAGAAAGGAAATTAAATGTGCTTTCTTCTTAGGGAAAAAAAAACTAAAAATAGCTGCCATCTTGAAACTGATCAATCCTACCACCCTAACTTCAATGGAAAAGGTTCTTTCTCGGTTTCCTGCTAAACAGAGACATATTCTTTTCATCTTTGCTAGAGCCAGTGTTTAGGTTTTAACTGGTTCCTTCTCTTCCTGCTACAGAAAAAGTGAGAAGAAAAGAAAAGTCCATAAAATAGCAACAAAGGCCAGTTAAGTCACAAGTACGTGCCAATTTTCAAGAATGAAAAGCATCCTCAAAACGTCGTATATTTTAAAAGCTCTGTGAATTTCAAATGACAATAAATGAGAATTTTGTATTCTTGAAAGAATAGTGTACACAGGGAGATACTTTTCTTCACTTTCCAGTAAAGCATGCATTTAAGAAGACTTCAGTAAACATAAGACAACATTTATCACCAAATCATAGCAAATCTGCACAGAATATAAAAACTATATATATTTAAGAATTGCTGATTTTGCTGAAGATAAAAACAGGATGACTTTACCTATATTTTCCCAAGACTATTAATAAAAGCTAAATCCAGTGAGGACTAAATACAATAATTTATTATTTCCACACAAAACTAGTCTTGTCTGCATCTTACAATAAATGAACACAGAACTGACTCAGTGCTATTTTTAATTCTGCTGTATGATTCCGACTGATAGCCTATTTTCTATATATGTGATGAAAAATTGTTCATTTTTTCAAATATAGCTCATTTTGGATAATTTAACTTTCATTTTATTATCATAAGGCATAGTTTTAGTGAAACTAAGAAAGCTTGAATTTAATCATTTATTCAATAGGCATTTATTAAGGGTCTGCTATGTAAAGACCTCTTCTGATTCAAAGTGATATAGCCATCCTCTCCCCAGAATTCTGTAAAAGATGGAAAGAAACTCAGGGAGGATCCATCCATTTTGGATTCTATTTCTATTTTGCACTATTTCTGATCATCACTTTCCCTACAATCAATAAACCTATTTGTCTCATAGCTCACTCATTTAGTCTCTCTTTTCCATTTGTCTTGTTATTCCCAAATATCTTTCAGATTTTCTTTTGGAAGCTATCAAATTTCTTCATTTAACTAATCCTACACATAATGAACACATTTTGGGGGTTTCTGTCCTAGAAAAAAAGTTATTTATCTGAATTAAAAATTATATCATAGCTGCAAGCTATTCAGAAAAAACAAACAACCAACCAAAACACTCCCACCATGAAGAGAAAAACATAGCAGATGTTGTAGACCATATTTATGCCTGTATTCCTCTGTAAAGAAATTTAATTATTTACGCACTATTATGATTAGGCTAAGATAGAAGTTTGAAAGATAAAACAAAAGACAAAAGCCACTTAGTCTATGGGAAAATAAAGAGTTAATAATGCAATGGGTTCTGCTTACAGCATTGGTGCTTAATCTCCTCATTTCTGTAAAAAAAAAATAACATGGAAAGCTGAAAGATAGAAGGTAATTCAGAGAAAGTCACTAGTTAAATAATGATGGGACAAAATGAATTAACACAATCAAGAGATTAAAGGACTTTAATACATAGAGTTTGCCTAAAAAAATAACAAAGAAAGGCAGAGCTATAATTATTAGAAAGGTGACTGTCAGAAGCAGATTAACAAAAACAAAATCTTTTATAATAAACAAATTTAACTTTGCTGCAGAAAAACTGTTAGATCAGGTGTGCAGACTACAAAGGTTAGTATTTGCAAAATGAAGGTTTGGGGCTAATCCATGGAGATGAATACCATAAAGCGGTGAGGAGACAGCTAGGTGCTGTCTGTCTGTCAAACCTGCTACACGAACTCAGGACTGTCCCCAGCTGTTCACAGGATGTCACTCTCACTGCCCATCTCAGCCCCTGGCCACCCTGATTCCTCCAACACCCTCACGCATGGACACACACCATCACAAATACACACACACACTAACAAGCACACTCACACAGTCACACACTCACAGACACTGATACACTGACACACACTCTCTCACAAATATCCTCACACACACACTCACACACACACACACACACTCACACACACACACACTCACACACACACACTCACACACACACACTCACACACACTCACACACACACTCACACACACACACTCACACACACACACACACTCACACACACACTCACACACACACACTCACACACACACACTCACACACACTCACACACACACACTCACACACTCACACTCACACACACTCACACACACACACTCACACACTCACACTCACACACACTCACACACACACACTCACACACTCACACTCACACACACCAGCTCCTTTCTCCTGCTTGCCTGGTGGATCCCTTTTCAAACTCTTCCCTCTGTGCTGGTGCGGAGCTGTAGCCATCATTGCCCCTCCACCAGCTAAGCCAGCAGCCCCCTGGAGTACCACCCTCCAAACTCACCTGCCCACCCCTAGACTTGAAGATTATTGAGAACAGGAAGTGTGTGTTTTTCATATAAACTCTCCTAGCACTGTGCCTGGCTTATACTGAGCTCACAGTAAATGCTTGTTAACAAAGAAATGAACTTTGGATGACACCTGAATTGCAGCAGCCTTCTCTCTCTCTCTCTCTCTCTCTCTCTCTCTCTCTCTCTCTCTCTCTCTCTCTCTGTCTAATGGTTTACAGTTCTGGCTTTAATGTGACTATATCAACTCTATTGCTTTACTCTTGCTTTGTTATTATCCTGTTATATCTGTTTCCATTTCTTACTGCACTGCTATGGCTACTGCACTACGAAAATGCCGAAGTAGGTGATTTTTAAGACTGCTGGCCAAGCCGTCTGTGCCGGCTGAGGGAAGCCCATGAACACCTGTTACTGCTGTGATGCGGGACGCCCCTGGCTCTGGTCCTCACAGAAGTGCCACATTGAGCTCTCCATGAAAGAGTGGGCTCTGGCTTCAGAGAAGCCCTTTACCATATGCTTGTTTTCTTCATCTCATGAAACCCTGGGACAAAAGAGTGATGAGACGAAGCGAGTGACATACTTCTTTAACCTCTGGGCATGACTCAGTACTGAAAGTGGAAGGGAATATTGACACAAAGGTGCCTTGGCATAGTTAATGTTCTGATTTTTATCCCCGACAGCATACTCAATACTCTCATCTCCGTCTATGCAGCACTGGAAATACTATTCAATAGAGCCATACAGATGAGATGGTAATTGAATGTGCTTCTACTGCTGATTTCAAATTGAATTAAATTTTAATTTGGAGCCCTAAGAAATATTCAAAACATTCAAATGTGAAAAGAAAAAAAAAATCATCCTAGTGTCTCCCTTAGCTGAAATGTCAGGTTTCCTAGATACACAGCATGTAAATTGGCTTAAGATTTTGATTTGTTGTTAGAAAAGCTTTCAAAACTTTTACAAATCATATAAATCAAACTCATATGTTAATGAAATTTATTTTCGATATATGCAATTGTTGCTCCCGTAAATTTTTTCCTATGAAAGCTGACATTCCTCACTGGAAGAAAAAAAATGTTTTTGAGAAAGCTGTGGTCCTCAACAAGTGCCCATTTGTTATATCAGTGTCCTTGTAGGAGGAGAGAATTACTTTCAAGGGTTCTGAGAAATGGCGGAGCAGCCCCACCCAGCCTCTGACTCCACCTGAGCTCGGGACCAATTCCCCTGGAGAACCTCCCCTCTCCCTGACTTATGTAGATGGTGCATCTCCCACTCTGGAGAGAATGGCCCCTGATATATGCAAACCGTACCTTTTGTAAAGAAAACACCTTTCGTGGTAGGAACATGGGAACTGTTATTGTCATTAGAATTGTACTCTATGAGAGGCTGCGTGCTCTTTTTCTTGATTTTTCTAACAATATTTTATGGTCTTGATAAAACAAAAAATGAATGACAAATTTGCCTTGGCATCTCATTGGTCAAGTCAATTTTTGATGTGAATGCAGCGTGACTAGCACAGGAAGGACACGTTACCCGGTTTGATGCTGTTGACCGTTGAGCAGAGCAGTTGGTATTTAAATCCACAGTCAAGAAAATCTGTCACAGATAACTTTTTATGGGAAATTGAAAATGCCAAGGCAAAAGTTGGAATGTCATCCATGGAGAGTAACAAAAGATCTGAAGAAAATCTATATTAAACTGTGCTGGTATAGATTTATGCTCCATGGAAAAGTCAGAAATTTCTCTGGGCAGGTGTCAATGGAAAGTTCTCATCTAACTTCCATGCAACGATTTTGGGGCTTGGCCCAAAATTGTCAACCTCATACTCTTTCAGATCTCTGCAAATTAAACATAGCTAGAAGACCTGGGTTCCAATTTAGTTGTGATGTTGACCAAAGATAATGATATGCTACAGGACCCTGTTAGAACTAACGTTTAGGCACCCTACCTGCACAGGGCTTATGTTCGAATCAAATTCATTATGTTTGTGAAAGCGTTCGATATTACAAGATTCTGTGTAGATGGCAGATGTTCTCATGTTTCAAGCAAAGAAAAAACACTTGAGAATACAAAGAAGTTGAAAGATAATGAGAGTAAAAAGAGTGGTTATCTAATCAGTATCTTAGATAATTGGCATTTTCTAAAGGGGAAAGATATTTTTAATATCCTATCCCACTGTTTTTTTTTTATAGTAAGGAGATGCTTTGATGTTTATAAAAGAAAAACAATCACATTCTTGTGTTGGTCTAGGACCCATTGCAATTCAGAGTGACTTGGGGATCAGACTTCCACCCACCCAAATGCAAGTCACATTCAGAAACATATTCACTTACTTAATCTAGTCTGACGTTTTTCAACTAGTCATGTATATATTTTAATTTTATACTTAAGTTTTCGAAGTGATTTCCCTCCAAAAAAGTCTGATCAATCTAGAATACATCATATAGCAAACAAATATTCTGTTTGTTATTATTTGTAAATCAGATAAAGTACATCAGAATAACTTAAAATCACCTTAAAATATAATGTCAAACAGTGGGAAATAATGGTGGGGGTTTGTTTTGTTTCTTGCATATAGCCCTCTTTGTTTTCTGTGGGTAGATTTTGAGCTCTTACTAACCCCTTGGGGAAGTGGCCCAGGAAGCAGCCCTACTCCATCGTCCGGTGCAGCACTGACTGACTGATGCCATGTGGTCATTTTCAGAGCTGGAGGCTGAGGAGTGGTGCAAACACCTCTGTATGGAGTGCCTGGGGACCAGGCTGAATGACATCAGCCTCGGTGAGCCTGACCTTCTGGCGGCAGGAGTACAGAGGGAACAGAACGGTAAGTGTGAGTTGCCTTCCATCATCATTTGAAAGGACACTGATCATGGCAGGACTTTGAAACTGAAAAGGAGCCCAGAAATGTGTCAGATCTATCCTTTTTGAAGGAAAGTAAACCGATCTCCCTGAACTGTTCAGAGATTGTCCCCAAGGTTGCATAGCAACTAGAGAAAATGCTAAGGTGCGACCCAGTGGTCTTGACCTCTCATTCTGTGACCTTGTCATTTATCTACATAAATAATTAATGAATCAACTCATGGCATATGAAGTTTTGCATGTAAAACATTCCTATATTTTCTCCTTCGAGAGTTATTATAGTTTAAATTCTATATTAACAAATCCGGCTTATTGTGTTATCAATTGATTTCAGAGATTGGGCTAATATGTCTTAGCTTAGACTACCATGACAAAATACCGTAGACTAGGTGACTCGAACAATGGGAATTAATTTCTTACAGTTCTGGAGGCTGGAGGTCCAGGATTAAGGTGCCAGCAGGGTCACTGTCCAGGGCGGACCTTCTTTTGGCTTGCAGCCAGTCATGGTGTTGCTGTGTCTTCATGCAATTGAGAGAGAGAGAGAGAGAGAGAGAGAGATCTCTAGTGTCCCTTCTTATACGGCCACTAATCCCATTATGCCGGCCTCCCCTCATAGCCTCATCTCAATTTGTTCCCAAAGACTCCATCTTCAAATACTGTCACTTGGAGGGTTAGAACTTCAACATATGAATTTGGAACAGGGGCGGGGGTGGGGAGGACACAGTTCGCTCCATAGCAGCTCCAAGTAGGAAAGTACAGCGTGTGAAGTCCCAGAGGATGAGAACATTGAGATTTATGTGGCGCACAGAGTTTACTGCCTTCCCTGTTCTCTATTTTAATGGGCATTTCTGAGACCTACTGAGAATTTATGCGGCATGTTCTTGAGCAGCACCTCTACATAATGAAATCAGAGTAATGTAATGAGCTCGTTTTTCTCCATTTTTTAAAAAAATAATTACCATCACCACCAGGTGACCTAATAGTATGAAAATAGAAAATTTTCAGTGTTGCTAATTTTTTATGGCTCGTGTTGGGAAAGGTTGAGGGACAGCTGTAAATCCTATTGTTAGGTGTATTTTGTTTAATAATTCTAACCTCATATAAAAGCTGTAAGTGCTTTAAAATATATTTTTAAAATTTATGAGTAATGAGTTAGAGAAGGTAGTATTTTGTTCACTTAAATGACATTCTAAATGTACATTGTAACCTAAAAGGAAATGGCAATTTTACTTAAATACACACACACACACACACACACACACACACACACACACACACACACACAGACTGGCATAATATGTTGCTTGCATATGCCAATTTTCTCACTTCCTAATCAACAAAGTTCTGCCATAAGTGAGATAATTCCATTTTAAGGTCCCCCTGAAATAACTACTGGTAGTCTATAAAATCTCACAGCAAAAACTAAAAATGCCAACTTGGACCCTCTCCCTGGGGCCCCATGGCTGCCAGGGACACACCTGTTCCTTAGACAGTGCACCCATTCATTTTACTACGTGTAGGGAAAGTATTTGTTGTTTCAATTAGCTAATTATAGTCTTTGAAGAATAATGTCATCTTTCAAAGCTGCCCTTTCATGGCTTTCAATCACTATTCCAGACTCCTCAAAGCATAACACCTCTTAAAATACACAAAATCCTTAAACTTCCTAATATGTGTTTGAAGATATGAACATGTACAAATTGGAATAAATCCTTTATGAAAAAGCGTCATTACAGATTCAGGGGTTTTTTGTTGTTGATTTTTTTTCCTTAAAGCATGCCCATATTACACTATGTAACTTATTGTTCATCAGAAAAATTATTTTACTATTTTATGATTGACATACTTGGAATTAGTTTGAAATTTCTCCTCAGCCATGAGCTGCATATGTGTGCAGAACTGACATAATAAATGACCTTCTTGTGGCTTGTGGGGTCTGGCGGGTCCCCCGTCATCAAGGAGCAGCTCACCGCTCAGCCTTGACCGCAGTTTTTGGTTTTTTTTTGACATTCAAAATGGCTACTTCCCCTGTACTGTTTTGATGACTCTTCAGACAGCTTGATCTTATTTACTCTGAGACTAGCTAAGAATGAACATTTGTGCAAATAATTTTTGAAGATGTAATGTGTGTTACTGAGATAAAAGTAGTTATCGATTAAATTCTTTGCTATAATAATCTTTATCTAGTGCTTTCAGGTGCTTCCATATCGACTCAGGATTGCACGTGGTTGAAGGGAAAGTAAGCAAACACAAGGACACGCACACATACACACACACATGCAGATTTGTTCTTAGACTTCAATAACACTGCCTCAAGGAAGTAGTCATTATTAAATAGTCATTTCAAACTTTAAATTCTTACAACTTCCAGAATCTTCCCCTGTCTTAGTAGTATTTACAATGGCCTACACTGACCTTAGATTATGGTGTTAATAATCATAGTTCTTTGTAAAGGATTCACAAGGCATAGTAGCAATTCTAGAAAGCAAATGTTCCTTATTAAGTATTAATAACAAGGGTAAGCATCATAACCAAAAAAGCAACTCATGTAGAGAATTCCTGCAGTTGGAGTTGGAAGTGGACTCAGAGCACATGTCCAATTTATTGCTGATGCAAGCGATCACCATCTGGAAGAAAATGGAAAAGTAACCTCAGACTTGGCCATCTGGTTAATATAAAGTCAGATCTAAGGGTTTGCTTTTGTCCAGGACTTAGGGTCCCTGCTTATGAATGGATGAGAATTGGCATGAATTCCTACTTTTAGCCTAAGAATGTGGACAGCCTTTCTTCAGAAGCAAAGCAGTATTCCAGCATTGTTTCTAAATTATTTACCTGAGTCACCATAGCAACCATTTCACTCAAGACACCCTTGTCTGTCTTTCACTCATTCGTTATTCACCAATCAAACATTTTTGAGGCTATAATATGCAATGACTAAGTTGGGGAAATGTAGAATTATATAAAATATAGTCATCATTTTTAAGAAATTCACAAAGTAGTAAGGGAGCCAAACCTATAAACAAGGTGTATCGATCATTATTTTTTAAAATAATGCTGTGTTGCTGGTCACACAAAATCCCAAGGGCACCACCCTGGAAGTGTGTCTTTAGAGTTCATGCATTGGTAGTTGGCTAGGGTTCAGCTGACTTAGTCTGAGTGCCGCTGAAATTGGTAGCAAGCTTCTGGTGTCCATGTCTGTTCCACGCGTGTCATCCTCTTACGCTAATAACTACTGAAGATGTATTCTCAAAACAAAACAGAAACGTATGGCAGGAGAGCAAGCCCAAACTTGCAGCATAAATTAAGTCTCTGCATGTGTGGAGTCCACTGACTTCCATTGGCCAAAGCAAAGCCTATGGCCAGAGGCCATGGTCGAGAGGCACGGAAACGCGTTCCACTGGTGAGGCCCTGACACGGGTTAGAGCGTGTGGTCCAATGTGGTGAGGAAGTGAAGAAGAGAGGGAAAGTGATCAAGCTACTATCTGAGCTATTGGAACACACATGATAAACTAAGAACAAAAGAAAAGCACTGTGGTACAGGTGCTTTTTAAAGTTATGTTTTATTCCCCCAAATATGCTTTCTCAATTAGGCAAATCAGAAATTCTTAATGTCTGCGAATAGTTAAAGCCAATATTAGCAGGACATTACTCATTTGGAAAATGACCGACCGGTTAATGACAAAACAATGACAACAGTAAGAATACACCTCTTTCTCTATTGTAATGACCTTTTATCCCAGTTTTTAAAAAATGATCTGGGGTGAACTATATTCACTCTGATATATTCTTTATAACCAGAAATAAAAGGGTTTTCCAGGTTTATTTTTTGGTCCAGAGGATAACGCTGAGCAAAACCAACTTTTCCATGGGAAAAGAACCAACAGACACCTATGTTTAGGCTTTTAAAATGCCATCCACATACTCTGCTGGTTCCCAAAGTGAGTTCCAGGAAATATTACGACAGCATGCTCTCTGAGTCAGGGGAATGGATTTAACTAGGTAACACCATCGTGGGTTGAATTGTGTATCCCCCCCAAGAAAAGAGATATCAAAGTCCTAACCCTCGGTCCCTCGGAATGTGACCTCACTGGGAATAGGGTCTTTCCAGAGATAACCGAGTATAAATGAGGTCATTATATAGCCAATACGTCCTGATAAAGACAGGAAATCTGGACACAGAGACAGATGTGCACAAAGGGAGGAAGAGGGAAGGCTCACAGAGGAAAGATGGCCGTGTGACAAGTGACATGTCTGCAGGCCAGGGACTGTTCACACACAGGCAGCTACATGAGGCCACAAAGGCTGCTCCCCCTGGAGCCTTCTGAGAGAGCCTGGCCCTGCCAACGCCTCGATGTTGGACTTCCTGCCTCCAGAACCAGGAGATAATTAGTTTCTATTATTTTAAGCCACTCAGTTTTCGGTACTTTGTTACAGCCACCCTAGAAAACTAACGCCAACCCTCTATGATGGTGCAGGTAAATGTACATGAGCAGAGTGAAATTGTTGAGAAATCCCGTAGTAAAGATTTTGCTTGACTTTGTGTAATACAACATTTCCCAAACTAACTTCATTTATGTTTCTCTTTCTACATATAAAACCTGTTCTATCTAGTGGAATGTACGTTCCATGAACCACATATTCGAAAATGCCAATATAAGCAGTGGAGGTGATGATGTCCAGGGAAAGCGCTGAACCACCTGAGCAGGAGTAAGATGACATCCGTGGATGCAGCACAGAGTCTTGAATGGGCTATAACTATTTGCCTAGCTTTGTGTTGCATTGTTTTAATTCCATTATTTAATCAATATAGAGAGTGCATATAAATTAACAAACCAGGTTAAAACCACCACATTCCCACTTGGTCTTCAATATGCAACGCAATGGAGTAAAAATGAATGCCATACATATTTCTGCCTCTCTTTGCAATAGGTGCTTCAGAGAATCCAAAGATGTCCTTTAAGTGCTTCTCTTACCACACTGCCAAATCTAAGTGATCTATCTGTTTTAACTCTAACCATGTCATTACACAGTGAGGTGCATACTGGAAGAAATACCTGACACACCGAAAGACCTGTCCTGTTTCCTCGCCCTGGAAACAACCCCTATACAAACACAGTGAGAACAAAGATGCACATTGAAAAGCATTTGTAGTCATGGGAAAGAAAAAGCTTTGAGGGAGAACGCTGAATCCAGAATTACTGGTATCTCCCAGCTGCTGGCAAGAAAAAAGAGGGACTTTGAAAATAAGAGTGTTATGGAGAGCAAGAAATAAATGTCCTGCCCTTGTCCTTTCCGTGTGTGTGGGGGCGGGGGCGGAAGACAGAAGCACATGTTTACATTTCCTGTTATAAATTGGAGGTTCCTTCAAGAGAAAAGACTAGAATTAGATTCTCCATATTGGGGTTGATGACAAGGATAGGAAGGCTAATGGAAAGGTGTCAGTGGAACCCAGCAAGCTGTAAGAGGTAAAGATGGCATCAGTTGCCTCAAGTCTGAGTGTGGCGTGGAGGGGTACCCAAGTTTCCCGTCAGCCCACACTGGACCCCAGTACCGTCTGGAAGCAGACGTTGGCGTATCCCAGGAGAGCAGAGTGAAGTTACTTCATAGGGATGTGGGTGCACACGAACCAGAAAACAGGCCCCGTTTCCTCTCCTTCCACCTGTGAGGAGATCAGTTCGGCCAACTGTTAATTCAGCCTCGATGAAAAGGGGGGAAGCTCAGAGATTGACCTTTGATCAGAAACCGGGTAAAATGAGTGGTCGTTTGACAGAAAATGAATACAAGCCTACACACAAAAAGAAAAGAAAAGCTTGATTGAATTCAGTATATAATACTGAGATTTCATTTTTTCATCCTCCCTGGTTTTGATGATCTATTTTTTTTCCCTTGCTACAGGAAAACAAACTATAGTATAAAGCATGTAAGTCGACCATGTAGCCTGATGAGCAGAACTTGCCAAAGATATTTATTATATCATCAAGTTCTATGCTACTTCTTACAGGCGATGGGGCTATGGTCGTTACGGAATTTCTCTAAACCTCAGCTTCCTACTCTTTAGGATAGTAATGATTGTACATGTCTCATAGGACTGCTGTGAGGATTAAATAAAACACAGCATGGGAAGCCAGGAGCACAATGCCTGATAGGAAAGTCGGTGTTTTCCTGGGCTTCGGTGAATGTCTCCATCACACCCACATGAGGTGTGTGTTAAACAAGACAACCCTGGGCTCCCACCCTTATCTCCAAAGCAAACATCTCTGGGATGTGGGGCCAGACATCAATCTTTTCACAACCCCAGTGACCCTCATGTTCACTAAAGTTTGAAAAATCAGAGTAATAAACTGTCAGCTACAATTAGCTCAAGAAAATAAATCTACCAGTGATTTTAAGAAATTGTTTATTTCTTGCCGTTTCAAAATTATTGATATAAATTTAATCACACATCCTTAATACCTATTTACACTGTCGTGATATCCTGTTTGACTTCATAGAAGCTATTTGTGGCTTTTTGCCCCTTAATCAGCATCATCTGGCATTTGCCTGTTTGTTAGATTTCTTTCCAGTGTGATATAAATTGCATTAATTTCTGTTCTCATTTACTGTTATTAATCACTCAGTTGCTCCATAGTTTGGAGCTTAGTTGCAGGTTCTTTTTCAAATGCTTGAGATGGATGTTTATGTCATTAATTTTCAGCCTTTCACTTTTCTAATATAATATATTCTGCAAAGCTCTACACTTTTCTTTGAGCACAGTTTAAAATCCTAATAGTAACAATGTCATTCTCAGAGCTCAGATCATAATATAATAAATGTTAAAACTAGAGGGGAAAGTTGTGGGGGGAAGGAATGTTTTTAATTTCCATCTGCCATAAAGGAAAAAAATTCAAAGTAGTATCTATGATTATAGCCTTTGTAAGTAAAATTTATTATATAATGTAAATCTCTGAAGTTTACTGGGTACAAATATTTAAAAGATAATAAAGGAAATGATTAGGAACCATACAAAATTAAACAGGACAATATAAATAAGGCATTAATAATTTGATAATATATTAATAATAAATTTGAACAAATTATTTTTTTATTAAAGCATTGCTTTTCTCAGACTGGGTTAAAAATAATCTAATTTTTTTAGAGATTCAAATTACTCAAACTGACACAAGGAAAAAAATAGAAAATCTAAATAGCCCTGTACCCATTAAAGAAATTAAAAACTATTACACAATTTCCCATACTTCAACTCTAGCTCCATATATAGTTGCACTTTTGAATTCTATTCCCTTAAAGAAGAAATAATACCAGTCCTATGCAAACTTTTTCAGAAAATAGCGGAGGAAGAATTATTCCACAACTTATATTATGAGGGCATTATAACCCAGATACTAAAACCAAAGCCAATACAAAAAAAGAAAGAAAATTACAGACAAATATCCTTCATGCATGTAATTACAAAATTCTTTTAAAAATTAGAAAATGGAGTGCTAAATTGTTACATAAAAAAGTAATACACTACGGCCAATATTGGTATCTGCCAGAAATGCAACCAATCCCAGAAATCAATCAATATGTTTTACTGTATAAATAGAGTAAGGGTGAAAATCATATGGTTATTATAATTCATCCATAAAAAGCTTTTGATAAAAGATGACATGCATTTATGAAAACAACTCTCGAAAACCTAGGAATAGAAGGGGACTTTTCTCAAACGGATGAAGGACATTTATTTCTGAAGAACCTTCAAAAAGTACCATGCTTGAAGGTAAAACACTGCATGCTTTCTTCATAAGATTGGATACAAGACAAAGCTAGCCTCTCTCACCACTTCTATTCAGTAGTCTACTCATTCTGTTTAAGGTCCTAACTTGTGTAATACGACAAGAAAATAAAATAAATCACAAAAATTGGTAAAAAATAAGAAGCTATAATTGTGTACCTGGAAAACCCTAAGGAATCTATGAGAAAGCAACTACAACTAAGTAAATTCAGAGATGTTGCAGAAGAAAATGTTAATACACAAAAATTTGTATATATACATATATGTGTGTGTGTGTATGTGTGTGTGTGTGTGTAGAAAGAGACAGAGAGAGAGAGAGAGAGAGAGAGAGAGAGAGAACCAAGAAAAGTATACACATTTTAAGAAAGGAAAACTATTAAAATTGTAATACGCAATATATACCGATAACAAAAGATGAATACAACTCACATTTGACTTCTGCAATTACAAGAGGTGCTCAAAGTGGTTCCCATCAGTGTCCAGACACTTCTGATTACGACAATCTATTGTTTGTGCAATGCTGACCAAAGTGTCCACTTGTATACATTTTTTGGCATCCTTGGTATATATTGGGTTGTCAGAAAAGTCATGTCACATTTTTGCTAGGGTGCCAAAAAAATGTATACACATGACTTGTATTTATCTTTTGTTTTCGGTACATATTGAGTATTACAATTTTAGTACAAGTTTTTCCTTTCTTAAAATGTGTGTGTGTGTGTGTGTGTGTGTGTGTGTGTGTGTGTGTGTGTGTGTATATATATAGTTGGAATATACAAGAAAATAGTTGGAATATACATATATAATATGTTTGGCACCATTGATATGTATATATATATACACACACACACATATATATACAATGATCTATATAATATTTATACACATATATTAGCAATAAGCAATGGCAAAATGAAATATAAAAATATCATTGATAATACCATTAAAAAAAAATCACACACTCAGATATAAAATCGGCAAAGTATATACCCAGGCCTCTACACTAAAAACTAAGAGAAATTAAAAGGGACCTAAATAAATGGAGCGATAAACCACAACCATGATTGCAATATTCAATATTGATAAGACACTGTGACTCCACTATCAAACAACTGATTGAAGAGCTCATCATCCTTTTGTTATTTTATTTATTTCTACTAAATGGGGTCTCGCTTCATGTCAGAAACCCCATCCCCGATCCTCTGCTTCCTGTTGCAGCTGGGCACCCCACTTACCTCCACCCGCCAGGCTCAAGCTAACAGCTATACTTAGGTTAGCGTCTGCCCTGAACTTGACCTGTGTGACCCCTCACTGGCTGAGAAAGGTAGGTTTCTGTCCTCCTCAGGGCTGATAACTCCCTCAATTTCCCACCCATAGCTTGGTGTCTCACTGTTCCTTTTCCAGGACCATGTCTCCTAAATGTAGCTATCCTTTCTCGCCAGTTCTTGTCCAATTCAATTTGACCAAACCTTGTTTTGTAGTCTCCTTGGGACTGTTCCTGAAATTGTGAGTGTGACCCTGTGTCCCAGGCCTTCTGAAACATAGCTTCTCCCTTTGGACCTCTTAATCCAGCCCTAGTGTAAAAATGCCCTTGTAAATGTAACTGCAGATTCGATAGTAGTGTCTTTGTTAGACACAACAATCAGTTTAATGACCATTCCACCTTGTTATTGTTTTTGACCATTTAAAATAATATTTTATTTTCTTGCATATCAGCCATTAAACAAACATAAATTTTACCAAAATACAATTTTATGGGCAATATGTTTGGGATTTGTTTCTACTCTAGAATTCTGTAGCTGATATGTGTGAATACATTTTAATCTACTATGTTTTTTACTAGCCTCTTCAAAAATTTATTTCTTCACACATTCCGCAGTCTTCACAACCCTTCATATTAGAATTTTTATTTCTGTTTCAGGATATTATTATCTTTATTTAGACAACTAGTTTCTTTTCTAATTCTTCTGGGTACTTGAAAATGTGTTGTTTAGTGCTCCTTAATAGTCTTTTTATTGTTGTTGTTGTTGATTACCTTAAAAGAAAATAGTTGGAATATATACATATCTTGATGAATTATAAACTGTGTCTTTCATACACCTTCCTTTCTATGCCTCTTCTTTTGTTCCAACTGGCATAAAAACCCTTTCTTGCCAAATCAGTCATGAGTCAATTGAAATGGATTAATTTATTATAGTATACAAATTAATTGAGGATTAATTTATTTGAGCAGACGTCAGAGAATTTCTTGAATAAAATGTGCTGTTTTGTTCTACTGAAACATGACATCACTTTCCAATATCATCCCTCATGGTTTCTCTAATACTGCTACTTCCTGGTAATATTCTAAGATGAGGTTCACAAATCAACAGTTCTCAAAGTGTGGTCCTCAGGACAACAGCATCAACGTCCCCAGGGCACATGAAGAAAAACACCACATTGTCCGCCCCATGCCTGTGGCAGAAATGATAAGCATGGAGGACGCCCAGGCCTTCCCTTTAGGTAACGCTGATGCACCCTAAATCCTGAAAACTAGTCCTGTAGGCAGAAATCAAATGTGTAGTTTCTTAAATAAGAAAGTGACATTATTAGAGTGTGGTTTTAAACACCTGCCTGATACAATAATTTCACAAAGGTAAACATTTAAAAAAGTCATTTAGTGGAGCCAATTTTAACTATGGCAATGGGAAATGTATCGACTTTTATTTAGCAAAATAGCATGTTTTACGCTACTAAGGGCATAAAATAATTTATTCATGGCAAATGCAGAAACCTTCCTTTCCTTGCAATGGAATTCAAAGAAGTAGAACTTAACTAGATAACTTGATGTGCCGCCTTCATCTTTACATGCCTAGTTTTCTGGTGGATTACATTAGTCTACTTTTTAATTGATTCTCAAATCCTTGGAAATTAGCCATTAGGAAAAGATGGACTTGAATATTTAAAAATTGAAAATACAATTTCTTAGGATAATTTCTTTCCTAAGATGTAAGATATAGCATGAAAAAGGAAGATTGGAGCATTCCAGATCATAACAAGAAGGGGTTAACTTGAGTTGCTAGGAAACAGTGTGTGAAGACTCGGGAAGTTAGAAGGCAGGCAAGAGGCAAGGGTCACCATGGGTACATTTCACCTGCTTAATGTTGCCAGGAGCTGGCCGTGGAAGGACTCCTTTGGGGCAACATATTCGATCACTTTGTATTTGTTTGTAAATGTGCCTCAATGATTTTGATATCTAGAGCGCTATGTCATGTGTATCTTACTAAATTCACTTATTCATTATTTCCCGGCTTTCTCTAGTGTCCACTATGATTGTACTCTTTCTCTCTTTATTATTGCTAGGTTTTATCTGCTAACATGAGCGCACACAGACATTTCTGTGAAAATATAATGCTTTTTCTGAGTCCTCTGTAATACTCTGTAGGTTATACATAGTGTTTCATGTACCATCTATCTGAAGGACACTCAATGTCAGGATTATTTTTTTACATATCCTGTTTTTTGGTGTTGTTTTTTTTTCAAATACCAAACTATGAGTATGAATATCAAGGGTCAATGTAGCATTCAGCAACAGTAAAATTGGTTAATGATGTTTATTCATCTCAATATTTTGGGAGAAGTGTTGTTATTTTTTGGCATTTTGGCAGTGGTTCTTAGGTTGCTACCTTAAGACTCTGGAATTCATGGAAAGGAAGGAATTTAGAGGAATGTTTTACTTCTTGCTTTTGTAACAACACTTTCCTTATGCACAACAGATGTCACTGACATATGACTAGTTTCAAATGTAAAAGCTGAACTTCATCAAAAGGGTCTTGACCAAAGAAAAGAAGCCTGCTGTTCAGGCATTCTATACGTCCCTGAGTCACTCTGTTGAGTCCAAGGTTCATTTCTACTCTTATGAATCATGCCCCTTCGATTTACTACTTGTAACCCCATTGGAGTGAGACTTGGAGTGGGAGTATGAGTGATGTATTTAATGCTAAATGTTGTTGCCTTACTTGGTTGCATATAAGAATTTTAGAATTTATGGAATATACCAGTTGTGATCATAAAATACAATGAATGTTTAAATTTCAAAAAACTTATTACAGTAAAACACACATTGCCGATAACCCCCCTCAAAATACTCCCTCTTGCTTTGAACACACTTATCCATTATTCTTGCCAATTTCTGAAGCAGTTCTGGAAGTCCTCTTTTGTGACTGTCTTTAGTTGCACTGTCATGGCTGCCTTGATGTCCTCAGTCAATTCAAAACATTTAGCTTTCATGGTCATTTTGACTTTGGGGAAGAGCCAGAAGTCACACGGTGCCAGATCCAGTGAATAAGGTGGATGAGGACACACCGTAATGATTTTATTTGACAGAAATTGCAGTACCAGAAGTGAAGTGTAACATGGAGGCTTTCCACTGTGATCACAGAATATGGTGAATGCTGCTGCCAAGTCCATCCAACAGAAAGGCAGGGATCTTCAATGTGGGAAGTGGCACGTTGAACTTTAGCAACAGTGTGTGACAAGTTTCAACGTGTTCAGTGCAGTCAGTCAGGTGTGAGCTACGGTTGAGAGAAAGTGTGTTTTAAAGTGTGCCGTAAATCATGCTCCATCGTGACAATGCTCCGTGTCATACATCGCTTCTGGTACGGCAATTCCTGTCAAATAAAAGCATTACGGTGTGTCCTCATCCACCTTATTCACCGGATCTGGCACCGTGTAACTCCTGGCTCTTCCCCAAAGTCACCATGAGTCAGGACATCGAGGCAGCCACGACAGCACAACTAAGACACTCATGAAAGAGGACTTCCAGAACTGCTTCAGAAAGTGGCAAGAATGAGGGGATAAGTGTCTTGGAAGTGAGGGAGAGTATTTTGAGGGAGATTAATGGCAATGTGTCTTTTATTGTAATAAATTTTTTTTAAACATTCACTGTATTGTTTGATCACACCTTGTATATATACATATATGTGCTTTTTATTGCAGATAATTAATAAGGCAATGTTCTTTTTTCTTTTTCAGCTATAAAATTTATCTAATTTTGTCCTTATTTTAGGAAATGAATGTGAAATCTGTATACTATTAGTTTTATGGGTCAATAATCTAGTAAAAAATTGAATCATTAGGTTATTTTGGTAAAAAATATCTAGACATTGAATATGAATACTGTCCATATGGTCACTAAATTTCAAGCTAGCATCCTTAAATTTAATTTAACCAATTTGGAATCTTTTTTTTTTTTTGGCATCAGCAAATCCTTATTCTGCAAAATACCTGGCACAGAAAAGATTCTTTCTATTATACAGACAATGCCAACTCAGTACCAGCAAGCATCCTGATGGATTCTAATGGATGATAGCACATTCCTAAACATATCAATCCTTTTCCAACTGCAGCTGCACCATTATGCCTCTTAAAATAATGAATTCAACAGCACTGCCTTTAAAGCACTATTCACAATTAAACGCAAACACACAAGGATGTATCTGCCAGTAATTCTTTAATTTTTCATTATCATGACTCAGTATTTTTATAATTTCTCAAATCTTGAAGCCCATAATCATCAAGGCATATATTTACTGTATTCATACAGTTACCCAATATTTATTGATCACTTACTATAAACCAAGACGATGGTCCTAGGAACTAGGGCTATTTCATAGTACACTTCATAGATCATCCCAGGGTCCCAATTCCTGAAACTTACGAACTAACCTGATTTTCAAAATAAAATGCGTGTGATGCATTTAAAGGAGAATCGAGGGCTGTGGAATTTTGCAGTAGCCTTTGAGATACACAAAGTTATAAAGCAGTGTTTGGAATTATTGCCCAGTAATCAGATTTTCAACTATAAGCTATCCAGGAATGAAAGCAGTTATGTATTTTTCTTTTGCTTGCTAAAACAATGTCTGAAGTTGTGCAGAAAGCAGTAATGAATACCTGTTATTATCATATGCTGAATTTGACCATGAATGCAATGTGTTTTAAGAGCCAGTCTGAGTGTGCATTGAATACTTCATGCCACAAAGGTGAAAATGAGTAAATGCTTGCTTAAGTTAAGTAAGACACCCCCCTCAGGAATTGTATATACACGTATGCTATCCACTTAAGATGTGTGAAGAAGCAGACAGCAAAGCACCATTTGGGCTGAAACCCACATAGCTTTTTACCCTTCTCTTTCCATCATACAATTTAACCATTTAATCCCCACTGTAGAGCGTGCATGCAATAAAAAGTTTTAGAATGAGCAAGTGAATTAATTAACGATTAAGAATACTTTAACTCCTTTTTTTCATATGCCAAATGGGGAAAAAAAGCAATGTTTTGCAAGTGTATTTCAGTGACACCAAGGGACATCATAGGCTGTAGGTAGGTATACAAATTAATGCAGTGCTGCCATGAAGAGTCACACCTCTTTTCACTTATTTTCCTCCATTCTTTGCTTCTTTGCAGAACGATTCAATGTGTATCTTATGCCTACACCAAATCTGGATATTTATGGTGAATGCACAATGCAGATCACTCATGAGAATATCTATCTCTGGGATATCCACAACGCCAAGGTCAAACTGGTGATGTGGCCTCTCAGCTCACTGCGGAGATACGGGCGGGACTCAACGTGGTTCACATTTGAGTCAGGAAGGTAAGCTCTACGTGTGGCAACTGAGCATAGGATGTGTGTGACAGCCAGCCTCCTGAAGCAAAGGTTCTGTCCACCAGTGCCCAGGATGACCATTGTTTTTATAAAGGGTAGAACTCACCAAATAACCAAATACGTAATTTCTCCAGATTCTTGTTAATAATCAAATAAAATTGTGTTAATTCTGTGGCAGCTTAATTAACCCATTCGAAATAATTTCAGTCTCAGACTGGCATCACACTAGTTTCATAATTATCTTAATCATGCAATATAGTTTGCAATATTATTTTAATACTGTATTTTGTTGCTCCCTACTGTATTTTTGGTATAATAGGGTTCCCATAAAATTCAACATATCATTGCTGGCATTATTTTTGAGAATTTTTTTAAATATGCAAACAGTTTGAAAGAAGTTTTTGTATAAAATTGTTGAAAGGCTACTTTTTAGGCTTGAAATAAGTTAATACAATATTCATTTATCCATATGTTTATGTTAACAATATTAGTTAAGTATAAATATTAATTCAGAATGACTGAAGAAATGTTGGCAAATCCATAATTTATGAAATGTGTAACTCAGATTTTAAACTTAGCATGTCAAGGCAAATATGTAGATTTCTGGATCGCAGCATATGGTTGGAACCCATAAATATCTGCTATGACCCATTTGTGATATTGATGTCATGCATCCAAGACAAGACCTTGGTGTTGGGGTTCTATAAGAAAGACGTTTAATGTATCAGATTCCACAGGTGGAGATGTGATTTGTCACATTCTGAAAATGAACTTGTGGTATATAAGGTAATTATAGTGAAGTTTTGTTGCACTTGATATAGCAATTTTAATTTCATAACTTTCTTCTTACAAAACTGTCAAATACCTACTCAAAGTCAGATTCTAAAATATCCATGTAGGGTAGGCCAGATGTCTTTTAAAATTTTAAGGGAAAATAACTGAACCGAAGTAATTTTATGAGTCTGGAGCCCTTTTGCACGAAGGTAATATTAACGTCCCTCCCACACTGATTTCACTAACAGCCTCCAACCGTAAGTTGACTTAGAGACTATGAGTTCACTCGGTTGTCTATCTCTGTCTGCCTAGATATTGACAGTGCAATAGTAATCACATTCTAGGTAACTTTCAGGAAATAAAAATCTTCATAAGAAAATGAATATTTTTAGACAAGCACACTATTTTAAAACTTATATGGTTATGCAAAAGGCATTAGAGTTTAGAGATTCACTGACCTAAAATTTATGATAATTTTTCTTTTACTCGCCTTAAGCATTAATGTATATATTATATACAAAAAGGAATGGTTTATTTTTCATCTTTTAGCAACACTACCTCCAGGATCCCCTTGCCTGGATCTTTCTCCTGGGTACTTCTGTTTCCTATTTTTATGTAGAGCAATTTAACTGTCTTGTCTGTTCCCTCATTTCATTAGGTGTCTTGGGATTTTAAAAAACAAGTAGTTATTTTTTTCTTTTATAGTGGTTATACAGAATTTTCACTTCACTTATACTTGTCCACATTAGTTTTTACCAATTTCTTGTTTCTTCAAAGTCATTAAGGGGAGTATACTAGCTCTCCACAGGTTTTAAAATTGATATTCTCCATCAGGACATTAAATTATTTGGTTTATTTGACATTCCATATTAATTAGTCTTTATGATCTTGATGACTTTAATAATTTTAAGATACATGAAAAATATAAATATATCAGAACAGATAAGGTCCATAATGCTCAAGTTTTTCCTGTTTTGTTTGGTTTTGATTTTTGTTTGGTTTGTTGGTTTAGAAGGTAATTTATTTTTTATCTTACCAGAAAAACTTCTTAAAAAACAAGTATCTTAATATCTAGAAACTATCTTGACACCCCCATTCCTATGTGCCCTGAGAATCAGAGAGAGCTAGATTTAGCTCACAGCCATTAATAACTTAGCCATTTAGCCCCTCTGGCCTTCAGTTTTGTTCTTTGCATCAGGAGAATTATAATCTCTACTTCCTAGATGTGCATGGAGAGGTTGAGTGAGTTAGTGAATATAAAGAAGCATACATCACAATATTGTCACATAACGGGCATTTAAGAATCAATTACCTACTCTTTATCAGAATTTATATAATTTGCCTTTTTCTAGTTTCTAAATGATGTTTCTGTGTAGGTCTGAAAAACTACTTTCTTAAAGAACTCTACTAAGATATATCCTTAACCCAAAGAACTGGAAATGTGAGGAACGAGAAACCAAGCAAAAAGCTTGGGAGAAACTTGCAATCAAATGGTAGAGAGAGCATTACAAACTCAATGTCTAGAAATAGTCAGTCTTACCTGTCATGAGTCAGGAATTTGAGGCCAGGTGAGAATGGGACTGGTACAACAAGACTTTGTAGTACAAACAAGGGGGAAAACTATCTTTATAACTAATGGTGCTTGAAGCAAAATTTATGAGTTAGTGGGTGTCTATTTCATTGAAGAATCAGCAGATAGACAAGAACTCTCTAATTTACCATGTGTGATTCTTTGGAATGAGTTCATACTCCAATATTATTGCCCATGGGGGAATCAGAGTGCAGAGTAATGAAAATCAAACTTCTTTACCCTTAAAATACTAAAGGAAAAATATAAAGGAATCTTAACAAAAAGCTACTAGAACTTAGAAGTGAATTTAGCAAGGTTACAGCATATAAGGTCAATACATAAAAATCAATTTTACTTTATATATACTCTATGAATAATTGGAAGGGAATTTTTTTAAATACCTCTTATAATGTCATCCAAATATGAAATATATAGGTTGATTTAACAAAATATGTGCTAGAGCTGTACAATTAAAACCATAAAACATGACTGAGAGAAATTGAAGAAGATCAAAATAAATGGAGGTATAAACCATGTTCATGAATTGGAAGACTCTACACTGTTAAGATGAAAATCCCCTCCAAATCAATTTATAGATTCAGTGCAATCCCAATAAAAATTCCAACTGACTTTTCTGAAGTAAATGACAAGTTGATTCTAAAATGTATATAAAATTGCAAAAGTCCTAGAATAACTAAACAATTAGGAAAAGAACATGTGTGATGGATTTTCACTCCCTGAATTTAAGACTTGCTATAAAGCTTCAGTAACCCAGACAGTGTGGTACTGACATAAGGGTAAACCTAACAATCAGTGGAAACGAATGAAGAGTTCAAAAATAGACACCTGCTGCTATAGCCAATTAATATTTTTTAATATGCTGAAAAAAATTGATGTGGAAGAGACACAGTGCTGGAATGACTGGCTACTCATGAAAGAGAAGAATGAACTTCAACTCTTATCTCACTGCTTTGTACCAAATTGTGTCCCGCCCCCCACTCCGAAATTCATATGTTGAAGCTCTAACCCTCAATGTGATGTATTTGGTGATGAGGCCTTTGGAAGACAATTCAGTTTAAATTAGGTATGAGGGCAGGACCCTCATGATAGGATTAAAGCTTTTATAAGAAGAAACACCAAAAAACTCGTTCTCTCTCTTCTGCCATGTGAGGACACAGAGAGAAGGTGTTACCTACAATCCAGGAAGAGAGCCCTCCCCAGACACCAACCATGCTGGCACCTGATCTTATACTTGTGCTGAGTGGAATAAGTCAGACAGAAAAAGACAGATGTGATGTGATGTCACTTATATGTGGAATCTAAGGAACAAAATAAACAAACTAACAAAACAGTAATAACCTCATAGATACAGAGAACATTTTGATGGTTGCCAGCTGGGAGGTGGGGTTGGAGGGCTGGGTGTAAAGGGAAGGGATTAAGAAATACAAATTGGTAGTTATAAAATAGTCATGGGGATGTGAAGTACAGCATAGGGAATAGAGTCAATAATATTGTAATAACTGTGGGGTGTCAGATGGGGACTGGATTTATTGGGGAGATCACTTCCTAAGTTATATACATATCTAATAAATCACTATATCCATAAATGTCTATAAATCACTATGTTGTACATCTGCAGCTAATATAATATTGTGTCTCAGCTGTAATTGAAAAATTGAAAAATTATTTAAAATTTTAGAAGTTTAAATTTTAAAAAAATGTTTAAAGGAAGGAAGGAAGGAGACCTTGTACCTGAAGGGTCAAAGCTGCCTTATTTGTAACTGTCAAAACGTGGAAACAATCCAAATGGCTGTCAGTCCATGAGCCCACGGACCAGCCAGTATATACTAACAGTTAAAGGCATACAACAGAACGCTACCTACCAGTGACACAGTGTAGAGGGATCTTAAAAACATTGCTCTGAGCCATGAGTATGATTCCATTCACAGGAAATTCTTCAGGAGGCAAAACTAATTTGTAGTTCGACCGCAAGCAAATCAGTGGTTGCCTGGGTTTGGGGGTTGGAAGAGAATGGATTGCAAAGAGGCACGTGTGCAATTTTGGGGGTGATGAAAAATGTCCTGTGTCCTGACATTGGTCAGAAAGCATGGAACGCTTTACTAAATACTACCATTATTACATGCACATTATACCCCCAATGTTTTCAAAGTAAAAATAATTGTGGGGAAAGAAAGTAGGAGGGGGTTTACTATTCTTATGTTATATTCTTTCACACTGTGTGGATGTTTGGCAATGAGCATTTGCTACTTTTACAGTAAGGGATGGGGTCCAGGCAGGAGTGAGAACCCCGAGCGCCCTGTGGACAGGAACCTTGAGGCCGTGGGATGCGGCTCAGCCTTTATTCCTATGTAGGTCCCGTTAGGTCAGAAATCTGTCTTCATAACCTGGGCAGATTTAGCACTTTAAGATTTTTCTTTGTAACTCTCCATTTTTCCTTAGTATTGAGATTTTTAAATACCTTATATTGTCTGATTAAAAAACTAACACAGACTTTAGAGAGAGATGTTGAAAAGAAAATCTTAAAATCACTCCTAATTTCTCCATCTTGAGATAAGAACTTTTACTATTTTGGTGTGCTTTTTTCCAATGTATTTAAAAATCAATCAATAAAAATATTTATCCTGTATATTTTCACTTACTATTGTATTGATACGTAATCTCTGGGTCCTTTAAAGTCAAGAATTTAGTGACTGTATTAGATATGGGGGTGACATCATTAATTTGACATTAAGATGCTTCCAAAATGAGCTATTGTAAATAAAGTCACACGTGAACACATGGGCCATGGGCGAACCTCTGGTTATTTTCTTAGCAGAGCCTTTTTAAATTACTGGGTTAAAGAATTCTTCATGTTCAAGGTTCTTCATAATATAGTAAATTGCTTTCAAGGAAACATCAATTCATACACCCTCTAATGATACAAAGAGAGGTCTCCTCTTGCCCCCAGAACCACAAGCATTAAAACGATGATGTAAGATGTTTCTGTTTTGAAAGAGGACTTTGATATTCTTTTTTTTTTTCTCTGTCTCTTTTGCTTGTTTCTTTCTCTTTCTAGTTGGAGGGCTGTCCCTGGATATACCGTTCACTTGTAATTTTTCCTTTTCTGAATTTTGAGTGTCCTTTGCCCTTTATTTATTTATGTATTTAAGTTTATTGGGGTGATATCCCCCATTTAATAATTGGGATATTGACCATTATTTTGTGCATCTATGTTACAAGTTCCAGACAATCTCAATTTTTTTACAAGGGGCCAAGGGCAGAAGGGCTTGTCCATGATCCAGAGAGATAAAAGCCCTTTGCACAGGTATATAATTTGGTAGCAATTTTTAGCCATGTATTTATAGTGCTGCAGGTACTCGAAAGTAATAAAATTGGATATGTCAAAGTATTGTTTTCACTGATAGGCTTTTTTTTCAATTGCATCATTAAATGCCACTGGAGCACTAAAATATAAAAATGAACATTAGGAATGGATCTAGAGTGTTCTTTCTGGAGGAACACACCTCATACGTACTCACGATTGTAATCCCACTCCATAAGCCCCAGGGAGCACACACCTGTTGAGGGCAGGAGAGCAGCACCAGGAAGCTTGCTGTGGGAATTGTGCTCAGAGGGGCATGGCTTTGGGGAGACGAATTCATAGGCCCATGCCAGCTTAGAGCAATGGCCCTTATACCAGAATGATGGTAGTTTGCTTTTTAAGAGTGAAAAAACAACCAATTTGCCATGCAAGCTTATAGCCTCAAAAAATCAAAAAAGATACCCATACCTGCAGAGGAAGTCACAGGAGTCATGATTAGGTACAGTTTACCCTGCAAAAGACAAAACGGCTTTTTTTTTAACTGCTGATGTGGCATTTTCACATATAATCTCATAAATATTGTGAACAAAAATCAGGATAAATTCAAATGCCTGCATAACAGAATTCAAGTGAGCCCAAAATCCATTTTTATAAAATTAGTGTTCAAAACATAGCCTCCCTATTCAGCACAATGCTTAATGTAACAAAATTGGTGCTTAAAATATACATCTTACTGACTTTGATGGTATTGTCTCTGTTTAGAAGCCTGGAGAAATCTGGTTACAGATTTTTAACAACTGGAAATGTAAAACAATACTTAAATATCACACTACAGTTCCTATTGGAAGACGGTTAATGGAAGCAGCCATATACAAGGTATGATCAGAAAATACGGTGAATGTTTAAAAATTTTTTTAAATTATTACAATAAAAGACACATTACCATTAATCCCCCTCAAAATACTCCCCCTCGCTTTGAACACACTTATCCCATCGTTCTTGCCACTTTCTGAAGCAGTTCTGGAAGCCCTCTTTCGTGAGTGTCTGTAGTTGTGCTGTCGTGGCTGCCTCGATGTCCTGAATCATTTTGACTTTGGGGAAGAGCCAGAAGTCACACGGTGCCAGATCCAGTGAATAAAGTGAATGAGGACACACAGTAATGTTTTTATTTGACAGAAATTTCTGTACCAGAAATGTGTGACATGAAGCATCGTCATGATGGAGGATGAAGTAAAGACACTCATGAAAGAGGACTTCCAGAGCTGCCTCAGAAAGTAGCAAGAACAATGGGATAAGTGTGTTCAAAGCGTGGGGGAGAATTCTGAGGGGAATTAATGGCAATGTGTCCTTTACCGTAATCAATTTTTTCATGTAAACGTTCACTGTATTTTTTTATCACACCTTATAGTCTATAATCAAGGATTCTGTGATATTATACATAGGCTTAATTTATCCCTAACCTTTTTTTGTTCACAAATACAGAGAGAAATCCTTCTTTCTCTAATGCATGAGTTTTAATCAGTTAAAATGAAAGGTAAGGCACAGAACTCTTAAATGGTATATCAAAGCATGATCCAAAAAAGAAAAATAAATGATAAATTGGATTGGATCACAATTAAAAACTTGGATCTTCAAAAGACATATTTAAGGGAATAAAAAGACAAGAGACAGCTCTGGAGAAAGTATTTGAAAGTCACATATTTGACAAAATACTGTATCCAAAATACATGAAGAACTTCAAATCTTAACAGTAAGAAAAAATACAACCCTGTTTTAAAAATAGGTAAAAGATCTGAGCAGATACCTGACCAAAGAAGACATATGGTTGACCAATCATCACACTAAAAGATGCCAAACCTAATTAGTCATTAAGGAAATTCAAATTAGAACCACAATGCAATACTATATACCTATTATAACTATATACCTATTACAATGACTAAAATTAAAAAGAAAAATCTGGCAATAACAAGTGCTGACAAGGATGCACAGCAAATGTAATGCTCACATAATTTTGGTGGGAATATCAAGTGAGATAGCCATTTTGGAAAGAAATTTTGGCATTTTTAAAACTTAAACATACACTTAACATATGACCCAGCAATCCTGCTCCTAAGTATTTCCTCAAGAAAAATAAAATGCTATGTTCATTTAAAAACCTAAACATGAATATTTATAACCATTTTATCATCATTGTCAAAACTGGCACACCAAATATCCTTCACTGAGTGGATAAACAAACTGTGGTAAATCCGTAGAGTGTTATTCCATGCTAAAAAGGAGCAGAGGACTGATATGTACAACAAGATGGATGTATCGCAAATAAATGCATTGTTCTAAGTGAAAAAAGCCAGATCCAAAAGACAACATCCTCTATGATTCCATCTCTATTAAATTCTGGAAAAAATAAAGCTATAGGGATAGAAAATAGACCAATGATTGCCCAATGGTGGGGTGTGGAGAGGACCTGAGTACAAGCAACAACATAAAAAAATTGGGAGGGTAATGCAACTCCTTTTTATCTTGATTATGATGGTGGATATGAAATTTTATATATTTGTCAAAACCCAGACAACTGTATAGCACAAAGAGTGAATGTTACTGTATGTAAATTTCTAACTTAAAAATAAATTTTTAAAAGAGAGTTTGACATATATAATCAATTGAGTTTTGACTAAAATGCCAAGACCATTCAATGGGGAAAGGACCGTCTTTTCAACAAATGGTGCTGGACAAACTGTATATCCACATGCGAAAGAATGAGACTGGCCCTATACCTGTCTATCACCAAAATGTCTATCTGCAAAAATTAACTCAAAGTAGATTAAAGATCTAAATGTACCACCGAAAACTATAAAATTATTAGAAGAAAACAGGGGAAAGCTTCACAACTTTGGATTTGGCAATGGTCTCTTGGCTATGACATCAAAGGCACAGTCAACAAAAGAAAAAAAATGGGCTTAATGAAAATTTAAAGAATTTGTGCATCAAACGACAGTATCAGCAGGGTAGAAAGGCAACTCAAAGAATGGGAAAAAATATTTACAAATCGTAAATCCAATAACGGATTAATATCCACAAGATAGAGAGAATTTCTAAACCTAAACAACAAAAAAATGAAACGCCGAATTATAAAATGAGCAAAGGACTTGAATAGACATTTCTCTAAAGAGATACAAACAGCCAATAAATACATGAAAAGATGTTCAACATCACTAATTTTTAGGGAAATTCAAATCAAAGTACCTCCCACCCTCCGGGAAGGCTACTATAAAAAAAAAAAACCACAAAAAAACCCAGAAAATAACAAATGTTGGTGAGGATGTGAAGAAATTGGAATCCTTGTGCACTTTTAGTAGAAGAGTAAAATGGTAGAGTACCTCTGGGAAAAGAGTATAGTGGTTTCTCAAGAAAATTAAAAAAGAGATTACCATATGATGAAGCCATTTCACTTCTGAGAATACACCCAAAAGAATTGAAAGTAAGTTCTCAAGGAGATATTTGTTGCACTCTTGTTCATAGCAGCATTATTCACAATGACTAAAACATGAAAGTAACCCAAGTGTCCAACGAAGGATGAAAGGGTTTTAAAAATGTGATGTATACCAGGGGTGCCAAAAAATTGTATACACATGACTTGTATTCATCTTTTATTATCAATATATATTGAATATTGCAATTTTAATACATTTTTTTCTTTCTTAAAATGTGTATACATATTTTTTGGCACCCTCTGTGTGTAATGGAGTATCATTCAATCTTAAAAAGGAAGGACATTCTGACACCTGCTACAACATGGGTAAACCTGGAGGACATTATGCTCAGTGAAATAAGCCAGATACAAAAGGACAAGTACTGCATGTTATTCCTTATATGAGGTACTGAGAGTAGCCAAATTCATAGAGACAGAAATTAGAACAGTGATTGTCAGGGGTTGGGTGACTACTTCCCCAGAAAGGGTTCCTTTGTATGTGACTGTACAAAGTACAATATCTGTTTTGTAATTACAGTCTGCAGCTGACACTACAAAATCACGCCCTGGTGTTCCACCTTTTTTCTTGGAAGAATATTGGTTTCTTCAAAGCAAGGGAACCTTTTTGATCCCTACACTGCCTTGTCCAGGGCTGTACATGCAAAAACAAGTGTTTGCTGAATTTAATTATCTCTCACATATGTGTTACATCTAATAACTTTCAGAGCCCTTTTTCAAAGCACATTATTCCATTTTATCTCCATTTAAGCACTGAAAGTGGACATAGCAGAAAACATTTTTATCAGGTTTGCGTGGGCGAGAACATCCAGTCTCAGAAGGTTAAGAAGGTGTGCCTGAGGACAAACGGAAAGTGGCTGGTGGAAGCACAAGTCAGGTCACAGGTGCCTGGTTCATTCCCCTGTGGTTTTTTCCACACCATCCTTGTTCCGAGAACAGTGATGTCGTTCTATGATCTGAATGTTTGTGTCCCCCGCCAAAATTCATGTTGAAAACCTAACCCCCAAGGTGATTGTATTAGGAGGTGCGGCCACTGGGAGGTGATTAGGTCGTGGGGATGCAGCCCTCATGAAAAAGATTAGTGCCCTGAGAAAAGAGATGGGAGAAAGCCCCTTACCCCATCCACCACGTGAGGACACTGTGAAAAGACAGCACCTATGAACCAGGAAGCTTTCACCAGACGCCAGACCTGCCAGTGCCATGACCTTGGACTTCCAGCCCCCAGGACTACGAGAAACAAATTTCTGTTGTTTATAAGCCACCCAGCCTATGCTATTTTGTTACAGCAGCTTAAACAGATTAAGACACCTAGCTACTCTCTTTATGTGTAATCACTAACCGAGTAATGGATTCATTAGTAAGATATCTTCCACAACATCACTAGATAAATTTTTATGTTTTCTTTCCTGTGTTACGAGCAACTCCCTCCTGCCCGTAAGATAAAGACTGAGTTTTTGTTTGTTCGTTTGTTTGGCAGGGCTTTCAAAACACTCCTGGCTTTGATCTTTATCTGCCTTTCCAGTAAACTCTGCCTACTTCCTGCTTCTAATTCTAAAACTCCAGCAGCAAAAATCGATGAATAAAGAACATCCACGCTTTGCCCATGCTGTCTATCCATCCCGATGCCCTGCCTCGTCCTGCTACCCTCCCATTTTAACTTGAATAAATTCAGCTTACCTTTGATGAGTCAGATTGCAGATTCCCTCCTTCAGTAAACTTTTCCTAGTCCCTAAAATTGGGTCCAGTGCCCTTTTGCCTACACTGTACTGCTCTCCAAACATCTCATTCTCCTCCCCTCTCTTTCCTCATACCCAGTGCAATGTGGTGGACCACGCGACTAGTCCCAACAAAGGGCTGTGAGCAGGAGTGATGGAATCCTAAACTAATGCATTATTTTTTTATGCAAATGTTGTCCTAATTGCCCAAGATAGTTGCCCAGAACCAAAGCAGACCAGCATGACTGAGGTATTCCTGTGGCATGAAACCACTGAGATTTTGTTTGTTATTTAAAGATAAGTCTATTTGATCCTGATAGAAATTGCTAGCAGGAGGAATGCAGCAATAATAAATAAATAAACAGCCCTACCATATGAAAGAAAACAGCTGGAAGAATGTGGCAGGCAGTAGAGAGACCTTAAGGAGATTCTTGCTTCTTGCTGAAATGTGTGATAGCTCGGCGGGCTGGTTGCATGTCTACATAGCTTCTAGGTTGAAAGAAATACAGATTAAAAATTGAGGCTTAATTCTCGCTGTTGAAAATAGGGGGAAGGTTTGCTGTCTCCTCCCTTTTTCAGAGAATTAACTTTAAAAAACTTAAAACTGTATTTTCTCCTCCCTTGGAGGTATACATAAATTATTTTGAAGACTAAATAGGCCTTTTGTCAGAGGCCTTTTGTCAGCTTTAAGACCCAAGAAAGCCTTTCTCAAAAACTCAAGGACATGTTAGGGAGACCACTTCATAGCCGGTGTAGAGGCCTGACCATCACACTGTATATCTGAAACTGATGTTGAATAATAATGTATGTCAACTATAATTATATATACATATAGTCACGGGTCATGGAGTAGAGAGTGGGAACGGATTCAATGGAATTGTAATAGATAAGCATGATATCAGGGGTGGGAGGGCAGTAGATGGGGGTGGGGGGTTGTTACTTTGTGAGGGGTGAAAAGGATAACTATTGCATTGTTCTGTACACCTGAAACTAACAATAAAAAAATAATAATAATAAAAAAATAAACTCAAGGAGCCACCTCTTTGAAGTGTAAACTTTAGGGAGAGAGGCCCTTAACTCCCAGTGTCGGGAAGGAGGTGGGGAGCCTAACTTCAGTGGGCCCTTGCTCCAAATTGCAAACTACCTCCTGTCCTAAAGACGTTAGAAGTTTGGTTTTCCTCTGGAGAAAACAAACTAGTTAACACAGATGGTCACCCCAATTACCAGCCGACTCTTGGATGAGCTCTGGGTGACAAACGGTGCTGTCAAGTTCCTTATGTGAGACCAGTTATTGTTTATCTGGAGAACATATAGGTGGTGGGTTATACCTGCTTGACTGTTGAAAGGATGAGATTTTTGTCTTTCCAATCTCTTAGCAGATTGCCTGTGATGGGCATTATATCCATCTCTAATCCATATTCAGTAATAAGAGTGTCTCCTTTCTCGATGACCTTGGTAGAGTGGATTTCCAGATTGGGAAAATAGTTTTTTAATTGTATTTCCCAACAACATCTAGGGGAGGAAGTTAGAAGCAAAATGGTAATAATGTGTGTTGGCTGGAAAGCTACTACAAAGAAAAAAATCTTGGGAAAAAATTGAGAACTTGCAAGCAAACATGAAAGGGATTTGAAAAATTCAAAACCTTGCAGAATTGGAAAAGATTATTATGTTGGGTCACCAAAGAGTAGGAAATAAAATAAAGAAATCTTTTGAGTGAGAAAAGCAAGTTAAAACAGCTTCAAGGAAAAAAGCAGAGTAAGTGCATCGTCTCCACACCTATTGCTAAAACCTCTCAATTGATTGAAGTATGTCAAGTTTAAGGGTATGGTGCCTGGTATAATCTTTTAATTAGATAAAAATGAATCATGGTAAAGAATTGACTGAGTGAGCTTCTGCAGAACTTGTCAAGCCAAGGTAGCACTTTTAAATCAAAAGAAAGAGTTTAGGGGGAAGAGGAAACAAAATATTGCAATAAATATGAGAAGTATGTCTTAAAAAGCACCCCAAAAATGGCCCTTGGTACATAGATTCAGCTGGAATTAAAAATACAAGCAACCTATTAATATTTGACGGCTTTTTATGAGGGAAAAAGAACCTAAGCCAAAGATGTTTGTGACGTCTTAAGATTTACAATAATCAGATCTCTCACATAAACTTCGCAGGGCAGAAAGTGGGCAGAGACTTGTGCTAAACCTCAAGCAGAGCACGTTCCCAATGCCCACTTTAGATATGGCCAAGGAGGATAACGATGAAGGAGAATCTCCCCAGAGGGCAGAAGGCAGAGCCAAGGGGAGCAAAGGATAACCAACTCCCTCAGAGGAGGCGGGTCAAGCATCAGTGTTAACCCTCTGAGTAAGGACCCTCAGGCTCTCTGGTAAACAGCGTTTCCGAATTACCTGGGCTTGCCCTGCCTGCCTGGTGTCTCTTATTCCTTCTTTGCTTGAAGGGGAGCGCTTGCTTTGGAAGTAAGCTTTCTGTTCCTCTTCAACCACTCTTCATTGGGTCAGGGTAGATAGAGAAAGAACATTTCTTTCTAGATCATTCTTTTGGAACCAAGAGAGGTCCTAACTGGAACTGATGCAGACACCACTGCACATCACCCAGATCCTGAACTTGGAGCAAGCGTCAGTGGCTAGATGGATTGCTCTGGGGTTGTCTCCCTCAGGGAACAATTGCATGTATAGGAAGAAGGGAGGAAAGGGACCTTTGCTGACCGCAAGAGATGAGTGTGGCAGACAGTCATGCTTCCTAAATATCCCATCTACTTCCCCGTATTTACTCCCCCCTTGCAGTTCGGTGAGGCCCCGTGAGACAGCGTCCTGCAAAATGGGCTGCTCTCGGAAGTAACATGCATGGCCTCTGTGCCAAGGTATTTAAATGCCTTGTAGCAGTCGCCTTGGGCTGCCCTTGCAAAGTGCCACAGACTGGGGGACTGAAACATCAGAAATTTAGCTGTGCTCTGCCTCACGGTTCTGGAGGCTGGGAAGTCAAGACCATGGTGCTGGCGGCCAATGAGTTTCTTTCCCTGGACCGCTGACAGCGGCCATTACCCGGCGTCCTCACCTGGTGGAAAGGAGGGAGAAGAAACAAGTTCTCTGGTGTCTTCTCTTACAAGGACACTCATCCTGTTGGCTCAAAGCCCCACTTTTATGACCTCATTTAACCTTAATTACCTCCAGAAAGGCCCTATGGCCAAACAGAGTGATGTTGGGTGTTGAAGCTTCAATATATGAATTTACAGGTGGAGGGGGGAGCATTTCAGTCCAAAGCATGCTAGTTGGAGACTTTCCCAACCCTTTTAGCTACTGTGGCAACTGAAGTGGTCTAGTGATGAAATCTGAGCCACCGTTCATAGCAGCCCATATTTCTGAATCCAGTTGCCCGGGTGATTTGTCCAGACCCACATCAGACGTAGCTGGAGTGAGAAATAAACCTTTGTTATGTTAAGCCATGGAAATTTGGAGTTAGCATTAGTATTACTTTTTCAAATTACAGTCATTACTTAACCTATTTTCTTAATCCCTTCTGTGATTTTAATACCCACTCACTAAATAAATCTCTTCCTATTAACAATTCTTACATTCTGTTGTAATCATTGGCCTTCTGTCTCTCCAAGTAACCTATGAGTTTACTAAGGGCAGGGATTAGGTTTTCACTACCCCTGTTTCTCTAGCTTGTATCACGGTGTTTGCCAAATGATTGAAAGCATCCTGGAGAATAAATGAAGTTTTTGGTGTTAAAAATAGTTAAATCATAATGTTCAATTGAGGTTTAGTTACATCGTATAGGGAATAAGAAAGGCCTCCTCCTTGAAAATTTGTATCAGGGAAATAGGTGATGTTTAGATATAATATGTCTATACAACTTTGTCCTGTGATTGCAAAGCAGTAATGCTAAAACAAAGCCTTTTAGGAATCCGTGCCTTTTTTTTTTCTTTCCTGTGTCTAATTTGGTAAATGTCTTGCTACTATAATACTGGGACTAATTTTTTCCCCTAGGATAAAGCATTAATTAAATGACTTAGGAAACTGTTCTTATCAAGAAATGGAGGCTCTGATCTTAATTTTTGCTCCATTAACTTTAAAGTTCAATACATTTTTATTGAACCCACACATACTTTAGTGTGAATTGCTTTTCATTAATTGGTCTATAGGGACCCCAATGACAGTTTTGGCCTTCCTTTTAGTTGTTTTTTTTTTTTTCATTCTCCTTCAGAAAGTTTCTAAACTTTAGTAATAGTCATTAAATCAAGGAATGATTCCTAGAATCAAAGGGATAAAAATCAATGGAGAGAGACGTGTAGTTCTGGTTTGATCTCCTCAGATTGGTGGCGGGTCACCATCTCCGCCAATGAGACTCACAGCTCACCAGGAGATCACTCCCAGCTGGCTTTTTCACAACAGCTGAACCATTCACTTATTAACTGTTGATTCATTCATTCAAAAGATGCACATATTTTCACATTTCTGAACTTGGGGTATATTTTGCTGCTGTTATGACATCTTACATTGAATGGCATCTTTCATTGGTTGCTGCCTGGTGGTGGCACTGAGGTAGTCACCATTGGCTGCAACCACACAGTCTTGGTCACAGATTCTCATGGTTTCCTCACTTCCATTGACATTGTGTGTAACGTTAGGGTGTCACTTCTTAAGTTTGATTACTGTATTTCCCCATGTATAAGACGCACCCTTTTTCAAAAAATTTGAGGTCTAAAAACTCAGTGCGTCTTATACAGTGGTTGTAGTTTTTTTACTTGCATTTCCCACAAGTGATGAGGAGTTGTATGAATTTTATGATGAATAAAACTTGAGTTCAATAACTTTACATAATACATTGTTTTCAAATTTCGGGCCCCCAAATTAAGGTGCATCTTAGACATGGGAAAATACGGGATATTTCACTTTAAAAGCAACTCTTCAACATTTCAGTCAAGAAACCTTTTAGAACCTTTTGAAAAAGGACCATGAGCCCTGGGTGTTTGTCTAGAAGCACTATGGACACCTTCTGAAAGATAAAGTAAGCGCCAACCAGCACAGAACTTGTAGAATACGTGTCAGTGGTTTAGAAGAAAATCTTGAAGCTGAAATCAGTCTACTCTTTCATGAGGAAATCTGTACCACTAACACTCCCAGTGGCAAGTGAAATAATCTTCTGTAAAAAAAGAAAAACAAAGGGCATTGATAACTAGATTGATTCATAAGAGTTGGACTCTGTAAATGTGAAAGTTTTAGCAATTCCTTAGCTTATTTTACATATATATATATATATATATATATATACTTTTTTTTACGCATGTAAGATTGATATACAATAACCCATGAAAAGTAAGCCAGAGTCTTTTTGTATTAAAAAATACAAAATTTTTTTAAGTAATTACAAATAACTTTGCATGATAATGTAATTGGCATGTTTTTCCCATAGCAATACATTAAATGGGACTGGGTCTTATAATCTTTGGTGTTTTATATTTGAAAGAATACGGTAGTTATTGAGTTCATATTATATGTCAGGCATTGTTTTAGGTGGTTGGGATAACGCAGGGAACATAGACCCCTGCTTTCACAAGGCCTACAAGCTATTTAAGCAGGGAAGGAACAAAATAAACAAATTAGTGTAAACATGCATAATATACCATGTGTTGATGAGTGTTATGGAGAAATAAAAACATACTAAAGGGGTGCTCATGCTGTGGACGGGTACTATTGATAAGGCGGTCAAACAGGGTCTCTTCCATAAGTGACGCCCCAGTACATAATGAAAGGAATTGAGGAAAAGGGTTTGTAGGTTGCTTACTTGGGAAACAACATTCTTAGCCGAGGCAGTATCCGGTCTAAAAGCCCCACCAGAAACAGTATAGCACTTGAATGCGTAAGGAACAGAAAGTGTGGCCAGAGCAGAGTGAGTGAGCTGTAGGGAGATGACAGAAAATGGCTGTGGGCCAGGCTAAGGGGCATCTTTTGAGTCAGATTAAGGACTTTGGGCTTTACTTTGAATGGAATGGGATGGCATTGGGGTACTTAGGTGAGGCAGTCTCACTTACATTAGCAAAGAGATTCCTCTAGGTGTTGTGTGGAGGTCATACTGCAGGCGGTAAGGATGAGAGCAGCACCAGTCAGGGTTCTGTAGCAGTAATCTAGGCAAGAGATGATAGACCAAAGGTGCAGCAAGTGAGGAAAGGGGAACCTGCCAGGTTTAAAGTTAGAGTCTAAATAGCTGTGGAATGTGAGAAAAATATATTAATCACATATGACTTCAAGAATTGGTCCAAGCAACCAGGAAAATACAGTTGTCATTTATGGTAACACAGACTACTGGAGGGGCAGCAGATTGGGTTGAAAATGTTCTGGCCTGGCAACTTTGAGATAGTTCATGGATGGTCAAGTTCAGATTCAGAAGGAGGCTGCATATAAGTATCTGGATCTCGAGGGAGAGTCCTGATTGGAGATACACATTTGGGAGTCACCTGCATCTAGGTTGCTTTTAAAGTCACGTGTCTGGATGCCTCACTGATGAAGTGCATGCAGATAAAGTAGAAGAGAAAATACAAATATCCATGACTTACCCCTGGACCAAAAGGGCTTCAAGAAATAGATCATAATAGCCATGTGAATGCTGCAGAGAGGACTGGTAGGATGACGCCTGAGAGGTGACACATTGATTTTGCCAATCAAAGGCCACTGAAGGCCTTGCAGAGAGCTATTCCAGTGGGGACACAAGGCTGAAATGAGTTTGAGACCCTAGGAGGACAGAAATTGGAATCAGAAAGACAGGTGACTTCAGAAGTTCTGCTGTGAAGAGAACAGAGAAATAGGGAACTGCAGTAGCCCTCTCCTTATTCAAGACTTTGCTTTCTGTGGTTTTAGTTACCTGCAGTCAACCTTAGGCCAAACATATTAAGTGGGAATTTTCAGAAATAAACAATTCATAAGTTTTAAATTGCATGCCATTCTGAGTAGTGTGATGAAGTCTGCACCATCCTGCTCTGTACCCCCTGGGATGTGAACCCTCACTTTGTCCAGGGTCCCCACGCTGTAGATGCCCCCACTCTTAGTCACTCAGTAGCCGTCTCGGTTCTCAGATACACTGTTGCTGTATCTCAGTGCTTGGGTGCAAGTCATCCTTATTTACATTAATGGCCTCAAAGCAAAGGATTAGTGACACTGGCAATTGGGATATGCCGAAGAGAAGCCGTTAAGTGCTTCCTTTATGTGTATAAAAAGATCACATATATATGTAGGGTTCGCTACTATCCTCGGATTCAGGCACCCACTGTGGGGAGTTGGAAAGTATCCTCCACTGATAAGGGGGGTCAGCTATAGTGGGAAGAGATTGTGAGGTTAAAGGGGAATATTTTTTTAAAGAATGAGATAGATTACAAACATTTTTATACTGACGAGAACCATACTATACAGAGAAAAAAGTGATAAAGCAGAAGAGGGAAACATCGCTCCATCAATATTCTTGAGTTGATGAGAGGCAATGAGATCTAATAAACAAGAGAGAGGCTACAGTGAGAAAAAATAAAAGACAAAGTATAATGGAGGGTATAATGGAGGTATAAATGGGGGTAGGCATTTGGGGATCATGAAAGAGGCATGTGGAAGTTGTCTTCTGATAGTTTCTTTTTTCTTAGTAAAATAGGAAGTGAGGTCATGGACTGTGAGTGTAGAAGAAGAGATATTTGAAATGTGATGCCGAAGAAGGTATGAGGAATGTTTAAGAGAATGAGTGAACCCAGCAGGGAAATGAGGTAGGCGGGGTGGCCAGTGAGCATCAAAGCCAAGTTCTTGGTAACCACCAGGGGACCCTGTGGCCTGACCCATTTTCCTCTGCTCTGGATTCAACTTACCTCAGGCTTCTGCCCTTCAGGTCTTGTTTCTAATCATTGCGGCTTAAGGCCTCGCTGCGCCCCATGAGTGGGCCAGGCAGTGTTCAGGCTCATGTACGTGCCCAACCCAAACTCCCGCTTCTGATGCTTTTCCTGTACGACACTCAGAGTGGCTGTACTTGTATGTGGGGATCATGTGGGTTCTCCCGGAAGGCTGCTCCTGTTTATAATGTTCTCAAGTTCCCCCCCAAATCTGAATGATTCCGAAGTCCCGCTGTGCCCCGAACACACATTCGTGGCTCCAGTCATCTTATACTTGGCTATGTTCCTTCTTATTTTCACACCCCCGTGTGTGCCATCTTGTCTACCTGGAATAACCGTCTCCTTCCGCCCCCACTCAGATCACACACACACAGAGATGCACACACAATTGTTCATCCTTCTTTGACCTGTGGGGGAACAACAGACGCGTTCCTTTAGCGACGTACACAAAATCTCTGCACTGCAGCACTCAGCACACTGATTGCAAAGCCCTGTACACCGCGTTAAATTTCATGCTGCCCATGAGTCCTTAACAGATGTTTCCCCAGCAACTTGCCTGGTGTCTAGTATAAAAGTCTGTAAAGGGCCAGCTGAGTGGTGCAATGGTTAGGAGCTCGCTTGGGACACCAGAGGGCCCCGGTTCGGATCCCACATATGAGGGCCAGTGACACTGCCCTCTACAGCTAAGATGTTGAACAACAGCTCGACCTGGAGCTGGGCTGCCGTGAGTCGCCGGCGATGGCGTAGGCTGCAGCCCCTGCTGCAGTGGGTTGCCATGGGCTACCGTGTGTAGCCAGCAGCCAGCGTGAGCGGCCAGCAGCCGCAGTGAGCGGCTGTCCAGAAGCCGGCGACTGATCTGCCTCACCCGGGAAGAGCACAATGATGGTGCCAACTTGGGCCAGTGAAGCAACGTCCTCCACAACTAGACTGAAGAACAAAATGACAGCAACTTGTCTGTTCCCCTTCCCCCAATTCCCCAGCACTGTTCCCATTCCCCAATTCCCCAATAAAAATCTTAAAAAAAAAAAAAAACTCTGTGAAATGAGTGAAAAGGCACATTAATGAGGGGGTGCGTGAAGGGCGAGGGGAACACAGACCACCGGTCTCTGGAGGTGCCCGGCAGTGTCCTGTGGGAAATCCGAAGTGTGAGCCCAGTTCCGAGAGTCTCTTGAGCGTACAGGTTAGGCAGGAAAAAGTCTCTTAGTCACGCTATTTCTACTCTAACGAGACAGCAGCGATAATACCGACAATTATGCCACTTTAGGAGGCAGAGAGGTGAGAACAAAAATCTGAGATATTATTTTCAGCTGTCAGATGTTTTCTTCACTTACTAGGAATGAAGGATCTCAGGTCGGGGTCATATTACAACAAAATCTGAAAATGAAGCAGCATTATCAGTCAAAAGAAAGTTAACAAGGATGAGGAAATAGGATTATTTTCATTTTTTTTCTAAAGTGCCCATGGCTTAAAAAAAAAAATGTGCTAGTCTCTGGATACATTCAAAACATACGCCTGTTTCCTTACATGAGGGTGAATTTGGCAGAAATAAAACGTGTTCCTAGTGTCACCCTGTCAGAATTATATTTCGCACTGTGTGAGATTTGCCTCCCCTTGGGTGTTGACAGAATATCACTTTGCACAGCTCCCTCCCTGTTCCTGTCCTCCCCTCTGCTGTCCTTCTCTCTTCCCCTCTCCTCTCCTTCCACCCCTTTCTTATGAATCAATACTGCCGGAGCACACCCCTCTTATTCGGGGTTTCATTTCCTGCAGCTTCCGTTCCTCGCAGCCAACTAGAGTCCAACGTTATTGGAAAACTCCAGAAATAGGCATGTCCTGTGTTCTAAATTGTGAGCTGACCCGAGTAGCATGATGAAATCTCACGCCACCCTGCTCCATCCCGGGCAGGAAGTGAAGCATCTTTCTGTCGCATGTCCTCACGCTATACACACTCCTGCCCGTTAGCCACGTGGTAGCCTCCTGGGTTATCAGACCAGCTGGGGCACTGTCCCAATGCTGGTTTCAGTAACCCCAATTTTACTTAATACTGGCCCCAAAGTCAGTCACATACTTTTAATGCACTATATTGTTCTAATTGTTCTATTTTTTTGTTAGGTATTGTTAATCTCTTACTGTGCTGATTTTGTAAATTACGCTTTATCATAGGCACACGTGTATAGGAAAAAAACATATATAGGATTCAGCACTACCTGTGGTTTTAGGCATCTGCTGGGGGTGGTGGGGTCTTGGAATGCATCCCCAAGGATAAAGGGGGATTACTGTACTCATATCTACTTTGCTGTCTGTCTTTAAGATGGAGGTTATAACATTTACTTTTGTGTCACTGTGACAATTAAAAAGCTCCAGGCATATGAGGTGTTCAGTAATTAATAGCCGCAGCAGACCCTGTGCAAATGATTATGGTTTTATTCTCTATATTTTGTGTATGTTATTTCTGTTTTACCTCTACTTAAAAAAACTTTTAAGGCACAATCATTTCTTCTACTTATTTTATGTGTTTTCCTAACTATTGAATGCAGTTCTTTTGGTACAAATATCATGTTCACCTATGGGCAGATTCACTGAGATGCTAATGAGCTGTGGCTTCAGGATCCCTCTCTAATAAAAGAGGCCCTTGCAAAATAAAATACGTGAACAATAGTTTTGATCAGGTAAAATATTTTTCTATTCTTAATAAAAGGAAAAGAGCCTCCAAAATTATATAAACATTAGTCCCCTCACAAACCTGGACCTGTACCTGCTCACTCTTGTATCTGTTGAATTATTTCCCCAATATGGGTGCTGGGTTTGTATAAACATCTCTACCTATTTTTTACCTCCTCCTTTCCAAATGGAACCAATAAAACTCACTCCCAAGACGGCGGCCTGCACTGGTGTCATGGCACCTTACCAGGAAGCATTCTGCCTGGATCACATAGGAAATTAAACCACTGATCTTGGCCCTAAATTTCATCAGTGCTCCACGCAAAGTGATAAAAATAAGGTATAAACTCAACGATGTACCCCACTCTGGAGAAGGGAGCTAAAGCTTCTGGTCTGCCATCTTTACTCTCCTGAGTAACACTACAGGGACCTCCAGGGGGACAGAAAGAAAGCAAGTGATCTGGTTGAATCTTGTGAACATGCTGAGTGGCCTCCTAGTAAACAGGCTAATGATACTCTGCATTGTGGATGCTTTTAGCAGCATGCTCCTAGTTTAGGATTGCCCGTGGTGAGCAGACCACAGCTATGGATTGATGAGACAGCGTTCCCTGGAGAGTGCCACTTAAACTAAATGTTTGGGATATAAAATAAAGATATTTCCTAACTCAAAGCTCCCTGCTGGGTGTACCAGTCACATTCTTCACTTAGAGACCTCATGGATGAAGGGAGCGTACACGTCCAAAGCCAGGATGAAAGTCCTAAGGAGTCGATGGCCCACACTTCTCCCGGCCTTGTCAGTGCCTCTTAATTGTCATAAAATTTGATACTTTTAAAATCTCTTGACAATCTGACCCTTTGGCCTGGCTGACCTCCAATAGACTCAAAAATGGTTGACAGGGAATAAGTAAAATAAATTCAGAACAGAAAATATGATTCATTCATGTTTCCTATAAATGAGTAATCCTTTATAAAAATGTTCAGCAACATATCTGGGTCAGATAAAAAATAATAAATAAAATAGATATTTCAAATAGATGTTTATTAACATCAATATACCACCTACTTGGATAAAAAGAGCTGAGACTAAGCTTTTGCAGGGCCATTCATCTTGATCATTAAATATTTACCAATATTTTAATATGATAAACATTTTATGTATGTCATGACGTTCTCCAAAATGTGATGAGTGTGTTTGTCACTATATGAAGCACTTGAATAAGTTGAATTATGCTTTCATGGGCTCACAGAATTACTCCAAAAGTGCGTGAATCAAGAAGGATTTGATGTGAGTAATATGTGTGTGTGCGTAAATCAAATTATGCCATAGAAACTCATTTTATTTATTTGTTTTTATTTGCTATTTTGGGGTGTAATAAATATAATTGAAGAAACCGATCCTTTAGGGAAAAACCCTGGAATGAAAAGTCTTTATAGCTGCCCAGACTTGACCCAATAACATTAATATATTGCTCACATTAAGGTCAGGTAATGAAGTGGTTTAGGCTAGACTATGAAACCGCAGTCACTCCATGGGCTGAAGTTCCCCTGTGTGACATACGTAACTCCTTTGAGCATCAGTTTCCTCATCTGTAAAATGGAGGTTAATTTTGCCTAAGCTATGGGTTGTTTTCAGAATTAAATGAGCCGATGTACAGATAAAGAAATGACCACAGTGCCTAACATGCAGTGAGCACACGGCTAACAGGAGCCACGGTTACTATTAATTAGACCCACTGCTGTCTTTCTTTTTTAAATTTAAGGCAATATCTGAACTTAACAGATGCCAGACTTTTCTATTTTAAAAGGAAAATTAGAAATCAGGTCCCAGGGTGTTGCACACCCATGATAATAAACAAGGTAACACATGCTGACAACTTTTCAAGCTGAAGTCGTCAGTTCCCTCACCTCCCACATGCTGTTCTGCATGGCAGAACTGTCAGTCAAGTGCATAGTTAACCACACACCCTAGGAGGAATGAGAAACACAACTTTTGACATTTGGCTTTGCAGAGGCAACGATTTCTTCCAACCTTAAGGTCTTTGAAATAATGGAGTCTCTCTAGGCTTCCTTTTGAAAGACTCATGCTTCATTGCACTGTAAAGGGATTGCATTTGGAAGAAGTCAAATCAGGGTTTGATTGGTCACGTAGACATTGGAAGCCCCCACTGACTTGCTATCTGCTTTCCTATTACCGCTCAGAATCCATTTTGCTTGTGCACGTGATGTCTGAGGCAACTATGTTTGCATTCATTATATTACTATTAAGACAATTGGCAGAAACTGGTTCCTTCAGCAGAGCGCTAGATAGCAGAACCATTAGTAATTCTGCTGGAATTAACTAATTTATTTGAAACATAAAATCTAATCAAACGAAAAAGGAAAAGGAATGCGTTAGCAGCATCATTTCAGCAGCTGAATCCCAGCTTTATTCAAATGGATTCATTTATATTTCCTCCAACCTTGCTTAGGAGATTAAAAACTAATTTCTCTCCCGAGGAGGTCAGAGTGTAACATAGAACCCTCCCGGATGAAATCATGCTTCCTTGAGGAAAACATTCTTTCCTACCTACCAGACGATTGAGGATGAGTTATTTGAAGCTCAAGTAGTCCATATTATTCTGTAAAGCTCCACCTTGAAGAGCGAATTGGAAAAATTCAGCTGAGAATGGCACTAGATGATCAGAACTATGGGGCAATTCGATATGCAGCTAACTTCAGCTATAATAATAAGTGGCAAACTATAAATGTAGTACAGTGAAGTTCTAATGTGGAGTTTCTCTTTTCTCTTCCCTATGGAACTGGTGGAAACCTTAACACCAAATAGCCAAGGTTGTATTTTGTTTCATTTCTCTATTTGTACATGTTCTGCTGATTTTGTTCTCTATCCACACTGTTCTTTTCCTGTTCTGGTCTACCTTAGGCTGTCCCTATGCTGTTTCATTTAGAGAATAGTCTCAGATGATGCCTTCAGTTGCTCAAAGTTGCTTTAGGTAACAGGCTCTGCAAAACTGACAAACATGTCTTCCTCTGGTTACTTATGACTCCTGCCCTAGAATGGGATCTTAAATGCTGCTATTTTTTGCTAAGAATAATTTGTGAATTATTTCTAATTTCCAAATGGATACCAAGTGAACAAAACCATCCCCCACCCCAGCCCCTAGAGAACACTGATCTGATTTTCTACCCCTATAGTTTCGGTTTTTTCCAGAATGTCATTTAAATGCATGTCTGGCTACTTTCACTTAGCATAATGCATTTTAGCTTCTTCCCTGGTGTTTCAGATGGAGGAGTTCATTTCTTTTTATTGTGGTATGAATATACTACAAACCCTTTATCCACTCACCAGTTGAGAATTTCAAACATATTTTAGTTTATTGCTTTACATAAACTCACAAGTTGTGGTTTTAAGGAAAATTCTCTCTCACTTTTTCTGTACCATGGAGAAATTGACTTGTTTCATTCTATAAATGTCTCTCCAATGTAGATTTATCTCTGAATTTTAATCCCCACACAATGTAATATTTCATCACAAAAAGCTTTCATAATACAAAGATTAACATGTAAAAATATTCATTGAGTCTCATTTAAAACATATTCCTCTGTGAGTAAAACATAAACTTTGAGAAATAAAAGGTATTTTATGAAAGCAATAGAAAATATGGAAAATATATTTCATAGTGCCCCTAAAATATGTGTTTGTAAACAAACAAAAAAATTTCTTAGCGTACATGGGTAACTGTTTTAATAGGTTTTATTATTATTTAAGTATGGTAAGATCAACAGATCAGGAGACGATTGCTATTGAAAAAATAGTTTGTAACTCACAGTTCCCAAGAAGAAGGGGTATGCCATGGCATGGGGGGGTGGGGCACAGGGGAGCACCAGGGTTTGTCAAGGGTGACAGGGAACTGTGGGCAAGGGCTTTTATTGTGGAGCTGTTGAGGCAGGAGAAGCAGGCTTAACATTGGTGGTTGGAATCAGTGCAGTGGGCTCTGAGGCATAGGGGAGACCCCTAGTTGATGGGCACCTGGCCTTGCAGTGACTGGGGCAGCTGGAGGGTGACAGTCCCACAAAGGTGGTAGTTGGAGACGTGAGCTCTGGATTGGTTGGTTTGCACTTGAAAAGCATGCTTCTGGGGACCTTTTTACTCTCTGTAGGAACTGGCTCACCCTGGGAGGGTCAGTCCCTCTAGGGCAGGTGTCGGCAAACTGCGGCTCGGGAGCCACATGTGGCTGTTGGGGTACGTCCCGCCTCAAAAGTTTGCCAGCCACTGCTCTAGAGTCAGCAACGCCCTAGATGTCAGCGCATTGGAACACAGAACAAAAGACATAGTGAATACAGTAATATGTTTTCTAAGTGTGTTCCTTGGAGACATGTAGCTTGGTGATCTTTAAACTCAGTAGGGAGTTGCCTTGTCTAACCTCCTGTGGCAGAAGTCCATGTTGCTGCAGCTGATGGGAATAAGGGCAGAGGGATCTGTGGTCCACCCTGAGTCCTGGAGACACTGAGGGGTAGATCTGCCTCTTCGTGCTTCTGAAGCGACTTGGGTGGATGGAAGGAAAGTGGTCGAGTGAGAGCCCACAGCAGCTGCCTGAAAGCTGAGGAAAACCAGCAATTTCCATGCGGCAAGAAGGGTTGAGTTGTTTAGTCCTCTCTTCAGAAAGCAGAAACTCTTGGGTGAGTTGGAAGTAACAATAGAGCCCATTTTATCAAGAAAGGAACTCTGGGGCAGGGTTTGGAAGTAATAAGGTGGTAACATTGTTAGAGAAAATGTTTGTCTACTATTATGATGAAGCCCCTATTTAGTTTCAAATAAGGAAGACTGTTTTATGCCATGCCCATCAAAGAGTGAATAATCACTTTCTATTGTGTTCATAGCTTCATCTCCCATAAGTGGAGGAGAACTTGCCTGGTGTTTTTATACTAGTCATGAATTCTACCACTATAATAAGCCAACACTATTCACGCTGAACACTTCATCACCAATCTGCTGGTTCTCTGTTTGCCTCGCATTTTTTAATGTGACCTAAAACAGCGTTGACCTGGGTGAGTGAGTGCTGGACATGAGAATGAGATAGGCCATCCATAGCGATATGTGAATATGCTAGACTCTGACAAAAAGAAAACTGGAGTCAGCTCAAAACCTAAATAGCTAAGATGTCGGGAATACAAAACAGTGGTTTAATATATTCTGGAGCTTAATAATTCTATAATCTTAGAGGAGGAAAGAATATAATTAAATTGTTGAAAACAAAATGTGATTGACACCTACAGTCCTGGGCCCCATGTGGTTGATGAGTGAGTCGTTCACATTAACATTAATTCTCACCCACAAAGCATGCTTTAAAGATTAGCACGGAGCCATGATTAAGGGAGCACAAGACCTGCACGGATGGTACTTACATATATAGTCTATAACATGATTTATATTATTGAGCATAATAATAGCTACTGGCTTCCCAATATATTATGTATAATTATACTTTCATACTTTTGAATTCTTTCCCTCTCTCTCTCTCTCTCTCTCTCTCTCTCTCTCTCTCTCTCTCTCACACACACACACTTTTTCTCTCTATAGATAGATTATAGATACAGAGGTAGAGATAGAGATAGAGAAGATAGAGATAGATAGATAGATAGATAGATAGATAGATAGATAGATAGATGATAGGTATAGGTACATATTTGTTGTTACATGCCTGTTGAGTCAGCTCCAACTCCTGAGGGCCCCATGAATGAGTGACATCCACCGTGTCCTGTCCTCACAGCCCTGCTCAGCTCCTGTAGACTCAGCCTGTGGATTCTTTTCCAGAGTCAACCCATCTTATATCCTGTCTTCCTCTTTGCCTGCTGTCTCCCATTTCCCCCATCATTACTGTCTCTCCCAAAGAACCCTGTCTCCTCATGATGTCCCTGAAGTAGAACAGCTTCCGTGTTGTCATTTTTGCCTCCAGCGATGTTTCAGGCTTAATTTGTTCTAGGACCCATTTGTTCATCTTACTAGCCACTCAGAATATTTGTAGAGCTCTCCTCCGGCACCATATTTCAAGTCATTTGATGTTCTGTTTTGCTTTTTATCAGCCTTCTTCACTTTCCAACTTTCACATCCATATGTAGTAACTGGGAATACAAGTATGTGGATGAGTAGCCCAAGACAAGTAGCCTTGGTCTCTAATGACACATCTCAGCACTTAGCAGCCTTTCATACATCTGCTCTATTTGTTTATCCACTACCCACATCTTTATGCAGGTAACTCTTCAATAGCCAGCTCGGCCTCGTGACCCAAGCCCTCCCCAGCAGTTACCAGTACTCTCCTAGCACAGCATACTACTTCTACTACAGCCTTATTATCATAGATTACTTTTTATAGTTCATTATTTAATTTTGGCCTCTCCTACTGATGAAGCCCTGGAATGCTGGGGCTATAAATTATCTGTCTGTGTCTCCAGTGTATGCACATATGTAAATTAATCCTAGAATTAATGGATTTTCAAACTACTGTGATTTTTTTTAATTGCAAAGAAATAAGTCTTCATGTATATTACACTTATTTCTGAAAAGCTATGTAACTGTCCTTCTTTTAGGTTAAAGACACATTTTTGATGGTCTAATTCACTAAGATGCCCTTCACCTGCTGAGTCATTCTGTCAGCAAGTCTAATTCAAAGTGCGGAATTTACCGTGGCAGCATCTTGGAGAAGGCAGACATAAATTGTCTCAGAAAGAAGATAATATGCACCTTAGGGCTCAAATTATTTCAATAAAAAGTTTATCACACAATAAAAAATAATCAGAACACAGCAAGGCGAGATGACATGAAGAACAACTCACAGAAACAGTAGACCACGACAAACCCAAAGAGACACCAGATTCTGGAATTGCCATACACAGGCTTTAAAGTAAATGCAATATTTAAAAAGATAAATGACAAGACTTAGAATTTATTCAAAACACTGGAAACCATTTTAACAATCAGCAAATGAGAATTTCAGAACGAAGAAATACAAAGGTCCACTTACCTTTATACTATCTGAAACAGTGGTGTAAAACAACAAAACTCATTATTAGTATTATTACAATAATATTATTATCATTCTCACCATCTCTGACAATTCTCAGAGTTGACTGGGCTCAGCTAAGCAGTTCTTGCCTATTCAGTTCTCTCACGTGTTTGCAATCAGATGGAGGCTAAGGATGGGATTATCTCAAGGGCCTGTGTGCTCACATGTCTGGAAGTTGATCCAGGCCTAGATCTCCACTGGGGAGTCATCTGGACCCTTGCACGTAGCCTCCTCGACATGGCTTGTGCTTCTACAAAGCATGACGACTGAATTCCCAGAGCAAGCGTCTCAAAGAAGATGTAGTTAGATGGAACCTGGCTTTTAGGAACTAGTATTGGAGGTCATACAGTGTCATTTCTGCTGCATCCTATCCTGTTCCCTAGAAGTAAATCACTAACACAAGTTCAAATTCAATGGAAAGGGAGTGAGACTCCTTCTTTTAATAGAAATAATGTAAAAAAAAATTGCAGATCCAACCAACACATACAAAAGCAAACATTATGAACTAATTAAATGTGTGTAACTGCAGATTAGACATACCTAAAGAAATAATTAATGGGGGAAAAAGGTCAGAAGAAAGTACACAAGAAAAAAAATTGATAAAAAGGTGGAGGAGAATATGAGAAACAGAGAATTTTTATGTTTAATTGGAGTATTAGAAGAAGAGAAGAGAAAATTGGACAGATGAAAAATTTGAAGATATAATGGCTGAAATTTTTCAAAAATAATTAAAGGCATCATACTGTACAGTCAAGAATTTCTACTAAACCTAAGATGGATAAATAAAAAACAAACTGCACTTAGGAAAAAAAAACAGGTTGTTTTCAGAAGTTACAATGTAACTTAACAGATAATAGTTCAACAGAAATTATGAAAGCCAGAAAAAAAAATAGAATAATACCTATAAAGTACAAAGGAGAAATGACTGTCTCCTTAACATTCTATCCTTAGTGAAAGTATTCTTCAAGAATAAATGTGAAACAAAAATATTTTATACAAACCAGACAGCAGACCTTCACCAAAGGAAAACAGACATACTAAAAAAAATTACTTCATGCAAAAAAAAACTGTTCCCAGACAAAAGATTAGAAATTCGGTATCGAATAAAGATAAAAGAAAAGATGAAGATGTGAAACTTTTTAAAAAGCTGATTCTGAAAGTTATATAGAAGTGAAAATAGAAAAACTCATATGATTTAGCCAATTCATTCTTAAAGGACAAACAGAAGTCACGTCCTACCGGATTAAGACATACTATAAAGCTAAACTATATAAGACAGGGTAGCATTAGCACAGGAATAGATCTTTGGCCACTGGAAGACACACTCATACTCTTGTATATTTGTTTTACAGCAAAGTTGGTCCTGGAGAACCTTGGGGAATAGCCAGTCTTTTTTATAATTGGTGCTGAGTCTACTGGATAACCATAGGGAATAAGAAATAATTTGACCCAACCCCAAATTTGTTATTTTTAAACATTAAAATTTTCTGAATTCTATTTCAGGATATTGAAAGGTAGAGCACATTGACACAAATGATAATTCTATAGTGCGTATCTGTTAAAATATTTTGTTATTACAATATTAAGTCAACTTTCAATTCATTACTTTCACCTCCCAATTTCTTAACTGAAATAAATTTACTGGATAATAAGATTATGACAAATGGTAAGTCAGGAAGAGTTCAATATTTGCCTTCCCCTTTGATTCTATGTTAACTCTAAATTTAAATGTGCTTCATTATGACAATGAAGAGTCACTAAAGTGAAAAATAGAAAATTTTAGTACGAAGTGTGGATCATTTAAATCTAAGTTACCATTGGCCCAGAATATCAAAGTTGATTTCCTGAAAGATAGATGTGAGTTCATACAGTTGAAAGTCTCCCATCTATCTTTCACCATAATTTACCTGGACATGATACTTAATCAGTTCATTTATTTCTTCATATAGTCATAAAATTTTACAGGTGTTGGCTTCTGAGTTTCAAATTATAGTTAACATGCTGGGTTTATGATCATGTTCCCTTTAAGGACTATTTCTCAAAATCAAAATCAAAGCTTCATAAGACTTCTTGTAAGACAGTTCATTAAGAGTGAACTGTGGTGACAATTTTAATCAAACGAACAAACTTTAAAATCTAAACAGGTGGAATAAGTAAATTCCTATATAAAAGGACTAAATACAACAAGAGAAGAGTGATTTTTTTCTTTTTTTCTTAGACATGCCCTATACACAGCCTGCCCAACAAATGTATTTTTAGATTCAACCTTGACTTTCTTATCATTTTTGTCCTTAATGTTGCTGGTGTTCACAGGCATGAAGATTGGATATAAATTCCAAAGCTTGCCTTCATCAGGTCATAAACAGAAGAGCCTGTCCTCAAGTACCTAGGATATTATACAAATGTCTAGATTAAAATGTTCCCTCCTTTGTTATTGTCAGGAGATTGCTTCAGTTAGTGTCAGAGAATATATACCTAAAGTCCTTCTCTGAAAGTTCTTTTCTCCAATAAGCATATGGATTCTGGGCACATATAGGCACACACAAAAATATTTGCTTAATTATTTGAATATTTACTTGAAGAGTTAGAATTTTTTTTTTTTTTACTTATCTCCTTTTCAAATGATAGGGCCTTAATGACATACTTACCACTGGTTCCAAGGTAACTAGCTATAAATCTGGCTAAAACTTAAACATAAACATAAAAATTTCAATAAAAATGTGTTCATGACAAAGAAATTATAGAACTGGGAAAAATAATGCTTTGCTTATCTATTGGGTTGTCAGAAAAGTCATGACGCATTTTTGCAATGAAAAACATAGAAAATATACATTATGACTTTTCCAACAACCCAATAAAACAAACAAGTAAGTTTCATTTACTTTCTTCACTCACATCGTACGGTTGCAGGCAGCACACGTTCACGGGTATTCTCCAACTACAATAAGCATTTTCATCTCTCGGTCTTGACACTAGTCATCCATCAAAAAATGCTAATTATATTAGTTATTTCCTAAGCCAGCTCCCTTGGAAGGAATTTTCAAAATTCAGTGGAAGCATTATCATGAATTTACTTAAAGTATGTATTTCATACATTTATTGATGAAAATAAAAAAAAGAGAAAACCACCAAAGAATTATTTTTCTTGCAGTTACAAAGACAACCTAAAAATAAATGAATGAAGGAATACATACATACATACATACATACATACACACATACATGCACAACTACCTGTTTAACTAGAATGAAGTTAAAGAATTAGTATAAATTTATTCTCTCTAGTGACAACTATGGAGATACTGAATAAAGCCTGTTTGATCTATGTTTAAACCAAGAGGCTAAATTTATGAGGGCACTTTTAGTCTGCAAACTGTCCATCCTAGGGTGCTTATGGATTTGAAATGTTATGGTAACTTGGGGGAAATCAAAAGCTCTCTCCAAAAAAGATATGGTGTCGTTTCATACCTCTTTTCAATGGAGATCTTAATTTCATTCCATTTTATAAGATAAAATCATATGTTTGAGTCTGTGTGCCACCTTGGGTCACTGTTGAAGAGCTTTGATATTCTTAGTACATTCTTCAGAGAAGAAAATGATGCTTTATGCTATTCTCATTTATGCCTTTGAACTTTTGGTTCATACTTATAAAAGAGGGTATTATCCGAGTAAGTTATTTTGTCCTTCAAATGAGTGCCTTCAGACAGCCTACAACTCTTCAGTGATGTTAACGTCAGCATAGGACATAAACCTGATGTTTCAGCCGGGCCACGCTTCTCCTTTGATCTAAAGCTAGAAGGACATTGGTGACCGAGCTATAGAGACAGCCATGATGTCTTCCCCGCAAAGTGCCCATCTCCTGGGCATGTCTCTCAGATGCTTAATCTGGACTGGACTAGCATGATCTCTTCAATATGCCAAGCATCCAATTTAAAAAATGCTGCTCTTAAATTTTTCAGCCTCGTCATTGTCACAATTTTATGGAGGATCCTTAAATACTACACACTGTGGGCTCATTCTCCCCAGGTAGTCATGGCTCAGGATAGAAAAATATTTGAGTGTTGCTGTTGTAACAAGTCACCCAAAATGTAATGGCTTAAACAACAACCATTTGTGTCTGTCTTACGTCATCCGTTCTGCTCAACTGGGCAAGGTTCCATTGATCTTGGCTGGAGACTGAAGGCTCTAATAAGCTGTCTCCTATTTGTCAACTGGCTGGTGCAATGACCAGTTGAGCTTGACTGGGACACGTGTCTAGTCATCTAGCATGCTACCTGCATTTGTTCACATGGTGGCGGGGTTCCAGGGCAGCAAGCAAGGAAGCCCAAGTGCACAGGCACTTTGGAAATGGCTAATCAAGTCTCCTTTTTTATTTCCCATTGGCCAAAGCAAACCATAAGCCTGGCACAGAATCAAAGGATGGAGAAACTGACATCTGTGATGAAAGAAGCATCAAAGGCACATTGCAAGAGCATGGATACAGGATAGGAAGTAGTTTATGGCCATGTTTGCATTCCATTATTTCTTAATGGTATTATGACTAGGGAGGGTGAGCTTTGAAGTAGGTATATAATGCATGCCAAATATTATCATTATGGTCATTATTATGTTGTTAGCACCACCATGCTGTTGCTCATCATAGCAACCTTCTGAGAGCTACTGGACAGATATCATTCCCCTTATTTATAAATGAGAAAACTGAGACTCAGAGAGATTAAGTAACTGCTATAAACTAAGTTTAGGCCCAGCAATAAAGAAACGAGGTACTCCATGAGGTTGTGAGAATTCAATTGAGGAAGTATTTAAAGATATGTTGGTGGGACTGGGGAACAAACATGGAAGAACAGAGAAGCTTTGACCCACCCCTGATCTGAAAGAACAAGGAAACCAAAACCCAGAGGGAACTGGGGTCCTTGAAAGAAGAAACACTGTCGGAACACTGTGCTGAGACAGGAAGGACAAGGTGGGGAAATACCTGTACTGCTCCCGCCCACTCTCCTATCTTCTGTCCATTCCCCTTTTGCCCAAACCAGAGAGCAATTAAGCCTGGGTCTGCAGAAGGCAGCTTCCCAGGCACAGTGCAAGACGGACAAGGCAGAAAAGGATAGAGAATTATCAGGGTACAAGTAGAGAGCGATCAATCCATACAAGGTCACGTAAGCCATTATCAGCACATCCAGAAAAGAAACCCCCGTCTATAGAGACTAAATCCAGATCTCTTTTTTTTTTCCCAACTAGCAGATTTGATTGCTAAATTATTAGATCATTTTCTTTGGCATTTGTTTGCAATAACAGCAAAATACTTCAGACCCCTACAGTTAAATTCCTTCACATTTATGTTAATTTAAAATATTAATAACAAATATTCATCCCCAAAGTCTAAAATGACAGCCCAGTATTCTGAGAAAATATATATCATTGCTCCATTTACTAGTAAAACTGGTTCGAAATGAACCTCACAATTACATAGCAACCCTAACAAAATAAGAACTTCTCACCAAAAGAAATTCTGTTTTCTTACTCTTTGTGCCAAGGTAATTGCCATGTTTTGAATAGAACCCCAGAGGAAAATAAATGAAGTCACTCAAATCCAAAATCAGAAACTAAGCCTTGCGATTTATTCCAAGCCTGATCATCTATAAATATTTTTTGCATACTGCGTTTCTATTAAACAGCCAGAAAGCTGACAATAGGTATGGTAGTGGATTATTTTGCCTGCAATTCTAACCACATTATCTGCACGCTCTGCTGCACTAACTATAATGAAGCTGGGTAGAGGGGACGACGGCCCAGCCCCTGAGAGCGTAAATGAATTTCCAAAAAGGCAGCATGAATAGAGCTGTACATTCAAAACTGTCCACTGCTGCAGGAGCAGGCTGAAAAATGACCTTTGCATGAGCTGCTGAAATAACAAATTGTCTTTTGTTCCCTTCGCAAATATTGTCTGTGTTGGTGGAAGCAGAGGCCAATTCCCCCAGTGGAGAGTGGCCACTTAACCAGGGGAAGCAGTTTTTCACAGGCAAATCCTCTGACGGGGGTCGTTGCATGTCTGGCAGAGCACACGAGAGGGTGCGATTGGGCCCCCAGAGGCCTTGTGGGCCACAGTTTGAGAAAAGGAAATGCCATCTCCAAACATACAAAACGTGACATCATCGGGGTTGTCGCAGAGGTTGGACATGATCGAAAGCACAGCCAGAAGACGTTTGCTAAGGAGGATGTTTTTGCTCTCCAGGTCCAGTGGTGCGCTGGTGAAAAAAATCTCTCAAAATCACACTAATATCTTTCTTTTCATGGTGCTTTCAAACTGCTTTCATGCTTGGACCTCATCCTAGAAGGTGTGTCGAACATGTCGGTGTACAGGTGAGCAGCTGAGCCTAGCAGGTCAGGTGGCTTTTCCCAAGCATCCAAGCTGAGCCCAAGCCCTTTGGTCCTCATCAGTGTGTTTCCCAGGATTCTACGTGCCTTCCCGGGGCGTCGTCTTCTTGCCGTTTCTCTACCCGCTGGATGCGTGACCTAGTGCTGCTCCATCTCTTAGCCTAGTCTCAACACCTTTACCACTTCCTGTGACATAAATCCTGTTCAAAAAGGGATGTGCTTTCCAGTTCTTCCTTGTTTTCTAACTGGCTGATTCCTTCTCCCCCTCAATCTCTAAGAAAACCTAATGAAAATAGCAAGAGAAATCATGGTTGGGAATTGAAATGAGAATTCAGTCCCTGCATGGAAAAAGTAGCATGAATTATATAAACATAAGGTAACTTTACAGCTCAAGCACTTAAGATTGTCGACAACAGAGCAATTCCAAATGTTATATAATTGAGATTCTGAAACATCCTTATATGCAATAAAAAAGAATGAAATCATATAAGTGTTACTTAGCAAATGATCTTTTATTCCTGGAGAAGATAACATTTAAAATGAGCAGCTCGCGGAGCTTGAACAACTAGCTGAAAGGAGTATCTCTCACTGAAATTGCTTTAATCCATGATAGGTACTTACAATATGCAGCCAAGGGCTTTGACCATTAAGAAAAATAAAATAAAATGTATACTGCTTGAATTCCCATTAGGTCTCAAGGGTAAAAAAGTAAATTTCTCTCAATTACTTTCCTTTGGCAGTTTTATTCCATTCTTTACACCAGTTGGTGCTGGGCTGAGGACAGTGGAAAAGATTCCAGGAAATTCCCACCTCCTTCATGCTCTCACAGTGTGTCATCTCGAGACAGGACGGCGGCTGGAGAGCATGTGGGGCAGCCAGCTCCCCTGTCCCCCCACCTCCGCCTGGCCACTCAAAGAGAGAATCTGGGGAGCTGAGAGGGTTTCCAGGTTTTAAATTAGTGGTTGAGGCACCTTACCCAGCTTTGGCTGAAATTATAAAGAATGTTAAGTTGGCATCATCTGTTACTCAGAATTTTCTGTATCTGCTCCTTTTCTCCTCCTGACCAACCATGAAAACTGTATCTTCAGGCAGCCCCCTGGCTGGCAAAACCAACAAATGCTATAATGGTTTTCACTTCTAAAAATATGAAATTGCCCTCTCCAGAAGATCAAAACTCTATTTCTATAAATACTTCTCAATTACATAAGTCATTAATTCAGCCCTACTACCAGCCCTTCAACTCTCTAGAAGGTGTTTAATGAACGATTGAAGATATTTCTGGAAATATGAAAGAAATATATTTGAACCCAAGTATGGAGACATAGTGAACAAGAGGTGGTACAGAGAGTATAAACTACCCAAAGAAGCTTGAGAATCTTACTCGTTCAGGTAGCTTTTCCAAATCACCACCCGTTACCACACAGCCACGTACTGGGCTGGGCAAAGTGCCTTGCATCTTGCAGACAATGAATGACAGGTAAATGTTTGTTAAACGAATAAACAAACTAATGAAAATGTGGTCCTGTGAGAAGGCCCTGTGCAGTCCTTAGTTCTGTCTATATTCTGTGGAGCAGGAAACCATCCTAGTTTCAACCTTAAATGTGCAGAAGTAGCACCTAGAGTGTTTATTTAAAACATGGAATCAGTCCCCATTATCTGAAATTTTACAGAATCCAAACACATGAAACAAAGCATACCTGGCCTCAGACAAATGGGGCAGAGAGCTAAACATCCAGGAAGAGGCTACCTGCTCGGCCAAGACCTGCTTGCCTTTCCTGCATCTCTCCTTGCACAACCGAACATCTAACACTGACATTACTACCTCCTTGTCTCATATTTAAGTCATTGGATTATCCCTCCTGCAGCATGAGTTACCAGGGAAATGCCATCAGCACCATCAGTCAGGGCTGTGGGCAGGGTGAGCAAGGAGAGGTACATCGAGAATGTTCTCTGGTGATGGGGTGCTGAAAATAAGTTCCACATTTGAAAGTTGACGCTGTTTTCTCTGCTTGTTCTGGCCTCTACTCTCTCCCTTCTGGCTTCTTGGATGTTCTCTGTCCTCAGGATCCAGCCAACTTGATCACTGAACGATGCTCTTGTTTGAATAATTTTCCCAACTGGATCCTTGTTGGCTTTTTATCACCATCTGACTGACCTTTCCAAAGCACCTTTTTTTTTCTTTAGCTTTTTTTTTTATTTGCTGCCACCCTCTCTGTCCCCACATATCTGTCTCCAGTTTCTTCCCAAGCATTAATCTCACCCGAGAGATTGTGCTTAGTTTACTGATTCCTACGCTCCTAACTGCAGTTGTGAACAGCCGCAGCAGAAAGGATTCCTGTGCTCAAACGCTCCTGCCCCAGTGACCCTTTCTTCAGCGGGACTCTTCTGAAGTGGCTGAAATCTAGGTCATTGGAGCCGCTTCTAGTACCTATCGTCCTCCACGCCCAATATCCAAGAGGACATTTTGGGTTTTGGCTCTTTCTGTGGTTTTTCTGACAATGACAAGAGACTCTGTAGTAATCACAACCATCAAAATAAAATGCATTCAGTTCACTCCATACCCCCAAGCGACTGTAGAGGCCAGAAACTATATAGTGAAGGAATTGAAAGAGTTGTGGGCAGACAGAGTTTGTTTGGTTGGTTCCTTGGTTGGTTGCTTGGTTGGTAGGTAAAGTGTATCATTGTCATCTGTGACAGAAATTCTGGGAGGAGCGTACTCAGCCATACTGGAAGTACAGCTCCCAAAATAAATATAAATACAATTCTAAAATGCCTTGGAAAGCATCATAGACGAATACAAACAGTCATTCAGAGGAATCATGAAGGGGGGATTAACTACACAACTCCTAACAAGCAAAATTAGTATGACAATGTCTCTTTAGGGCTTCACCCTCCACATTTTCTCATACCTCTTTTTTTAAGTCTGTCAGTGTTTAACTGTCCCCAGCTATCTGGGGGTCTGCTCTAACGTCTGCAGGATCCTGGGTGGGAACCCCCACTTCAGTCTCAAATAGCAACATGCCCTTTGGTGGACTGACTGGTCTAGCCTCTAAAAGTTTATTCTCATTTTTCTTTCTAGCCTCACCCATCTCTGCTTTCAGAATATATAGAATAAGCATATGCAACATTCATGAATTAATATTTATTTACTTATTTGTATTTTAAATATGGTTTTAAAAAATATTATCCAGAAGCTAATATAGTGCCTGACATGTGATGAGTGTCCAAAAAAATTTAATGACTGTATCAATACAACCAAAAAAGAAAAGGCAAGCCTTAATTGGTATAAAGTCAAGTAGAGTCTTTAATTTATTTTCTATTTTTGCTAATTTAAACTCTTTTATCATCACTAGAGACACTGAAAGTATCTTTTACATATCTAAAAATCACCTTAGTTAACTATATTTAGAGCAAAAAGAGGCTAGAAATGTAATTTTTGAACCCTGATTACATGCTCTTTTGCTCTGAGGGAATATAATGATCTCATTTTCAGGTTCCCTTCAAAGTAGTGAAGAGAAGTGTAACTTTTCTAATTCAGTGACTAAATATTAGTAACTTGCATGTAAGACTGTAAAAATTTCCCAACCATAACTTGGCAGTCAAATTCACTTTAAAAGAGAAGTATAATGTCTAGGCAATAGAATTTTAGAATTTAAGCTTTCACTTGACTTGCTTTGTTATTAGCTGTTACCCAGAACAACATGTTTGAGTATATATTGGTAGCTGTTTCATGTGATAGACACACAGCCTCCCTCACACAATTTTAAAATAGAACTAAGGGTTCATCAGCTGGTAAGATAAGAACGTATCAGTTCTCCCTTTTTCTTTTGATTTTTTGGTTCACACTTTCAGGAGACTAACACCGGAGGATCATTCTTAAAAATAAATTTTTTTTAAAAAAAAAAAGCTTGTTTTGCATTTTATTTTGCTTTAATATTTGCTACCAAGAGCTACAAAATCAATACTATCAGGTAGCTACGTACTGATAATTTTCAAATCATTTTGATCAATAAGCATATATGGAGTGCATGAAGTACTTTTTCTGATTGACTTTTTCTGATTGGGTGTTAAGGATGTTAAAACTCCTAATTTTCAAATAATTTTCAATATTTTTACAATAAAGCTATCAGAAGATACATATAAGGGATGAATATAAAATTAGCTGTAAACCTTTTTAAAAATGTTTTCACTAAAACTTCACAAACCTATAATGTAACTGTATAGTAATAATAATAATGGTAATAATTTGTGATTGTGTATTGAGGTAATTAAATAGGTAATGAAGCCTTATGACTGACTTTCCATGTTCACCTGGTGGATTTTTCAGCTCTGAATTATTAAGGCGGAAAGAAAGGTAAATAGAAGAGCATCTTATATGTACTTCTCCTCAAGGATTCCCCAAAGCCAAAACTTCAGACTGTTTCAGGGAGACTCGGTTGAGTTTTTCATTGAGTTGAAAAAAATGAAAGAGAAAATTTGAAAGTAAGAAAAAGTAAATAGAATAGAAGGAACACTTTGAACAGATGGAGCTATTTTAAATAGCGTGATTGCGATTAAACCATCACAGGGTACCTACCCATGAGGAGGAATTACAGAATTGTGGAACACAGTGTACCCTAGAATAACTCTTTCACTAAAAACTTTCATTTTGTAAAGGATCAAAATGGCATTTCACAAAGCCAATTTGCAGTAGAGCCTGGCCTAAAATCCAGATCTCCTGGTGGACTCAGGTTTCCATCTTGTTTGACAAAAAGCATTGTACAATAGCCCACAGCAAAATCAACCAAGAGCCGCCACTGGTCTGCGTTAGATGTTTGGGCTGTTCAGTAACCCAGTCACGAGGCAGAGAGGATGGCAACGTTCCACCACACCCTCCTCCTTACGTAGGACTTGAGTGAGGTTGGGCATGCGGGGGCCGGTGAATTCCAGCTCTACCGTGTGACCGTCTGATCAGATTACCTTGATGTGCACCTTGCTGCTGCACCAGTTGAGGCCTATGTCTTAGAAACCTGATTTGTAAGAAAAGGAGCACGGTCCAAGACGGAGCGAGCCTTCGGAAGTTTTTAGCCCAAGGCCTGTCTTGAACTCTCTCTCTCTCTCCACTACAAAAATTGTTATCATTTAAGAAGTATACATGCTTTTCTGCCCATCTTGAATAAAAGCAGGCTAGCTTAATGATAATAAGCTCACCCTCCAAAATCGCATGGCTAGCTTCAGATCACAGCTCAGCCCCTTAAATGTTAATGACCTTGGGCAAATTCCTTTACCGCCTCAGGATGATGGTGTTTTCTGTAAAACGGGGAGCAGTGGGAGCTTTGTGGGGTGTCGAGAAGCTCAGGGAGGTAGTGCCCAGACTGTTTATCACTGTGCCTGGAACGAGTCGGTGCTCCGTGAAAGTGAGCTGTTATTAGCCTCATAGCTGCTATGATTGTTGTTATTGCAATGCATCATAGGCCAGAACTCTGTACGCTGGGTCCTCTTGAAAATCAGATCAGATGTCTGTGCTACACTGAAAAGACATTCAGTGTGTATGTAAATGTATGTACTGTGTACCTGTGGGGAAGGTGATGTGTTTAAATTAGAAGGGAGGGCCCTAATAATCAGTACAGTATTTTATAAGTTTAATAGAAAGAGGATATTTACCAAGTGACAAAGACTGAGCTAAGCCTATTATAAATACCACATCTTCACAAAAATCTTGCAAGTCTTGTGACCCTTGCTTTAAAATTGAATGCTAATTTAATCTTGATTCATTCAATTCAGTTAATAAATCAATACCATTCCTTTATTGAATTTGATTGTTTACAGTGAAAAGTATTCCTTCCATACTCATACACCATCTATCAAGGTTGCTGCACCCTTGAGAAATAATACAGTTACTATATTTGTGTGCATTCTTACAGTTTAATGTACATGTAACCAAAGATGTATATAAATTCTTTCCAAGCACACTGTTTTACAAAAATGTTAGCACACCATATATATATATATATATATACATATATATACGTATATCCATCTATATATGGATATACGTATATATATATGAAATTGTATACATATATATAATTTTAATTTTATTGGGGAACAGCCATGGTCATTGGTTACACATTGCTTTCATGCTACAATGGCATAGTTGACTTTTTTTTTTTTTAAGATTCTATAGGGGAATTGGGGGAGGGGATCAGCATTAGGGAATCAGGGAAGGGGAACAGACAAGTTGCTGTCCTTTTGTTCTTCAGTGTAGTTGTGGAGGATGTCACTTCACTGGCCCAGGTGGGTATTATCATTGCACTCTTCCTGGGTGAGGCAGTCACTCGCTGGCCATTGGACAGCCACTCACAGCAGCTCACACCTGCTGCAGGCCAGCCCCACTGCAGCCTACGCTGTAGCTGGCGACTCACGGCAGCCCAGCTCCAAGTCAAGCTGCTGTTCCCCATCTTAGCTATAGAGGGCGCAGCATCACTGGCGCTCATGTGGGATCCGAACCAGGGCCCTGCTGCTCAGAGCTGGCATCCCAAGCCAGCTCTTAACCAACGCACCACTTGGCCGGCCCAGTTGACTCTTTTAAGGAGAGTGCAGCTCATAGTGGCCCATGAGGGGATCGAACTGGCAACCTTGGGGTTGTCAGCACAATGCTCTAACCAACGAAGCTAACCAGTCACCCCAGCACACTGTATATATTATTTTCACCTTGTTTTTTCATTTGGAGAACTAACTCCTTCAGTAATAGTAGTAATGAAAATAGCAGTACATAATACTATGTTTCAGGCACTGTTTCAGGATTTGCATATGTTAATTCATTTCATGCTCAAACAATCCCGTGAATACAGTACTGACATACTTATCTTTTAGATGAAAACTTTTCATTATCGGTGTTACGAGTTTCAAGTAATTTTCCTAGTTTTTATTTGCCTTTGAGTATGTTAGGATTTCTTTCTTATTTTTTTAAAATTTTTTCAGAGGCAGATTTTTCCATTTTTCTCTTTTGTCACTTTTTGGCTTAGATCATAGCTTGAAACCCCTTCCTTTTTCTGAGTTTATATAGAAATTCTTCTCCGTTTTCTTGGAATACTTTTTTTTTTTTTCATTTGCTTTCCCTGGAATGTATATCAGTGGAGGTAGAGACATGTATCCAAATATTTCCCCACATGGCTGGTGTCCAACACTGTTTATTGAAGAGTCCTGCTTTCCCTCACAGATTTGAGATGCTACTGTCATCACATATTTAACCCTCATATGGGTTGGGTCTATTTCTGGACTTTTAAACTGTTGCTTTATCTATTTGTCCATTTTGCTTTCAGGGGCTCACAATGGATCAAAGTCTGACTTACTAGAGCTCTTAGAGAAAATCTTCAGCCTTTTCATAACTGCTAAAAAAAAAAAAGTATGAACTGCTAGCATTGTTAAATGACAATAAAGATGAAACTGTTAATGGAATAAAACTGTTAATTGGTTTTAACTGCTCTGCAGAAAAGCTGTGCTTTTAAGAATTTCATTACTTTCTATAATTAAACATTAAATTTTAAATAGTGACTCGAACCACCACTGGGTTTTCAGGAAAGTACCTCTGCTCTACTCCATTTTCTGAGAGTTTAAAATGTCTGCGTGCATGAAGGATAAATATTTGGTCTATATATATATATATATATATATATATATATATATATATATATACACAACATTGCAAAATGTACAGTGAGGAGAATAAAATTATACAGCTATGAAGATGGACAGAATCACCAAAGGTGTCCAAATTCATCTGTAGCAAGTCTTTATCCAAAGACCCATGGAGAATTCTTTTAAATTATCCATTTTCACTTGTTAAACGTGCAGTGTGTCTTTAACTTTTGAGTGGATGAGTTTCTCTTGTTTGTCATGTGGGAGAAAGACTGGAGTTTTGCAGCCACCCCTTCATAAAGAGCTAAGTGTGAGATGAAAAGGCAGGAAACAGGAGCCGTGGTCCAGGAGTTACACAGTAGGGGCTCCTCCAGTGAATTCGCCTCCAGGCCCCCTAGTTTTGGGCTGATTCTCTCATGAAGGCAACTATGAGAAGCATGCACCGTGGACCGCCTCACTGGGAGGTCAGTTTCCTATGAATACATACATCCTATGAACCCCAGTATTCCTATTTATTAGAACACCACAGAGACCAGACTGACAGCACTGTTATTTCAAGTGGTTCTGGAAGCACATGTTGGGTTGGGATAAAGAAAGAGAGGATACTGTCTTAGAACCCTCGAGGAATGGAAGTTGACAAAGAGCCATTTAGGGAAAAGGCTAGGGTATTTTAGATTCTTATTTTAAAAACATACTGACAACCTACCACACTCTGGCTGTCTTAGGTGGAGGGCCGTCTAAGACCCACCTCAGGCTCAATGACTCTCTAGAAAGACTTACTAGAGTGTTCATGGTTATGGTTTACTACACTGAAAGGTACAGATTAAAATCAGCTAAGGGAGAAGTCACAGCGATGCAGTCAGGAGAGAGCAGGTGCAAGCTTTCAGGGCCCCCTCCCAGGGCAGTCACATGGAGACATGCTTAATTCTCCCAGCAATGATGTGTGACAACACACGTGAAGGGCTGGCCACCAAGGAAGCCACCCCAAGCCTCGGTGTCTGTGGTTTCTATGGGAGGTCAGTCATACGGGCACGCAGTGTCCATCGGATTGACCTCAGCTACACCTACTCCAGCCTCTACCAGAGCAAAACTGTGACCATCAAGTCACGTTGTTAGAACAAACTTGCTTGATCAAGCCGGTCCAGCATGGCTCAAGGCCTCAGGCCCACAAAAACACTCTCATCAGGCTGAGTAGTCCAGAAATTCAGAGGTTCCCTTCCAGAAGTCAGCCAAGGAACCATCCCCAACACAGGCCTTTCTGCAACACGTGCAGGGTTGAAACACCCGAGGCCTGCTGAATTAACTCCCCCTGCCCACTGTCATGCACCACATCACTTAGTTAAAAAAACAATCCTGTGACAGGGTCCTATTGCCCCCATTTGATAGGTGAGGGGTCAAGAGTGAAGCAGCTTGCCCAGGCTGGTCCCTCATCGCCTTCCTCTTGGCCCCGTGCTGCTCCCTGGCAGCACGTGCGTACTCAGTGGGTGTGCCATCCTTTGAACAATGCTAAGCTTCCCCACTACTTGAAAAGGCTCAGAGTCAACGAGCCATGTATATTTCCCCAGCTCTTCATCCCGAGGCTCAAGACAATGTCTGGTTTACAGCACTTGATAAATATGTGAGAAGTGGATATGACGGGCCATGACATGATGGCTGAAACGTGTGCCTGTCATCTTTTGAATCCTATATTATTATAATGTCCCTCTATCACAAGGTCTAAAAAAAAAAAAACCTAGACATAAATGTGTCAGGCCTATTTATTCCTTAGAATTTTTGTGAGGCCCCAGACTACTCCTTAAAGCTGAAAGGAACTTTAGAAATTATATTTTTAACACTTGATCTTAGATTTTAAAAAGTATTCATTTTGTGCAAATACTTTGTTAACTATAAAGATAGACAACATTGTAATTGTCTATAAGTTTCAATAGAATTCTAACTTGAAATCAGGACAAACATATTCTGTCCATATTTTCACTTTTTCTCTACATAAATGCAATTAAGAAATGTGCATTTTAGGGACAAGGGGTTTAGAATTTTCAAATGTCCCTAGCACCCCTAGCTTACATGTTCCCAAGTTAAGGAA
>NW_017731892.1:999040-1004296 GCF_001890085.2 Hipposideros armiger
GATTTGATTCGAGTTGATAATGTATAAGGAAAATGAGTGCCTCACAGAAAAGAATGCAATTTCCGTGTTAAAAAATACAATTTTGTTTCTTTTATTTCTATTGCTAGAATCAAGCAATATTAAGGAAACGCTACAAGAATTCTTTTCTTTTCTTTTCTTTTCTTTTCTTTGAACTCAGGTAGACTTCTTTATTCATAGGCATACAATCTGTTCATGGCAATAACAAAAATGATTTCTTTAAAGGAAAACAATAGATTTAAAAGGTCAATCAAGATGACTCAGCGTGCAGACATATAATTACGGCATACACACATACGACCCAAAGAAATCAGCCTGTCTTCTCCTTGAGACAGTGCTGTAAAATAGAAGAAAAGTGGGGGGAAACATGTAAGCCAGTAGTGGACAAACTAAAATCTAATAAATTGGTGTATAAATTCCATGGCAATATAATTAAGGCTACTTTCAAAAAGGGTGTGAGCTGAGTCATCAGTTTCTGGGATGTATTTAAGAAATGGATATGCATGAATTGAAGCAGCACAGCACAACACCTAACTATGTAATCCAGAGAAAGACTAACAGAGCTGTGTGACATTGTGCAAGTCACCTTCTCTGTGTTGTAGTTACCTCTTCTTAAAGAAGGAAATGAGGAGCAATAATAATATCTACAGGGTATTAGGATACCTGCTGGTCTTTAGTAAAAGCTCAGTTATTGTTAGCTAATTCATAAAATGGCTGGCAAGAGAAAAAAATCTAGCTTTAGTTTTAAACAGCTAAAATTTTATAACCATCATTAAAAGTTCATCTCAGCTTTCATTATGTGCAAACATTGGATATTAATTACATAAACTTTACTATAGCCTCTAGATATTTACATGTTTCAAAATCAAATGATAGCAAAATTTTATTTAAAACACCTAAAAAATTTAATGTTTTCATATGTACTTATGTTTCTTATATTCAAACANATTAATATTGACCTGGTAGAAAATGTTTATATATTTTTAATGTGATTAACATAATTTTACAAGATGAGATTACCAATGAGCTATATAAGCAATGAATGGTTCAAACATAGCTTTTCAGGAAACTGAAGCATTTGCTTCCATCTTTTTAAAAAGAGGTGATTCAGGAGGGTTACTCACTTAATAGATAAACATGAATAAGCAATAATCTCAACAACAACCATTTCTTAACTGTCGAGAAAGAATCCAATAAAATCTTTTCACATCATATGGTTGTAAAACCTTGTTTTGCCCTTGTTTATTACCTTCCTTCTAGCGGAACATATGAATAAACATATTTTGATAAATCACCATAACCCAAGTTAGGCAACATTTCTATTCTTGCCTGAAGAATCTAATATCTAGAAAAATGGTGTGAATAAAACAGTGCATTTGCACTGCAGCGTATGGGATAAAAAAATTCCCTAAATCGGTAAAGCTGTAAAAGGGGTATATTTTGGTTTCCTTCACTGAGAATGATAATGAAAAAATTAATTAATATTAATTGACTCAATGAAGAAGTTTTTAAAAAGAGGCTAGCTATTCATTAACCATTCACAGGTTTGTAGAGTGTTTTCTCTGTGCTCAGTACTCTGCTTTGTGGCATAAGGAATACAAGAAAAGAGCAAGAACATTCGGTTCCTTCCTTCTCAGGTGGCCCAGAATTTTGTGGGATTGAATAGTTAATACAACCCAGAGTAAGGTTAACTCATGTCCTTTTACTCCTTAAAGCATCAAAACTCTTCTACACCTTAATGTAACTAATTTAATTAGATGGGTCAGATATTACCATCACCATATGTTGACCAGTGACACCAAAACACCAGTTGGGCTTATTCATATGGTCATGACAAGGGAGCCTGACTGGTTTCTTGAATAATCAACTTATTGGAAGGTCCTCAGCCCAACCTCCCTTGGCCTTTGATTTCTGCAGTACAAGAAGACAACGGTTCCCTTTTGCTTCAGCTCCTCACTCTTCTGAGGGACGGACAGTGATCGTGATAGAAAAAGGGATAGCAATCTTAAGTAGCCTCGACATTTTCTTTACTTACTCATTCCAACCCAGTCTCATTTAAAAAGAGAGGGTTTTTTTTTTGGGGGGGAGGGGGGGTAATGCATGGGAGGATTAAGCCATGGTAATTAATACATTTTAAACTGGGGCTATTTCTAAGACGGTACTGCGATTTATCTACGTGAAGATATGATTAAAGCTAGATATTTAAACAAACGGCACCTCTAGAACTCATTTCCATTTCAGAGTTCATTCTTTTTTGAACAATAATCATTTAAAAATAAATTATCTTATTTCTGTTTATAATGTAAGATGGACAGACATTTCTGATGAAGCAGCAGCACGGTCTTACTGGACCGTTCTCCTCTTCAGCGAGGAGACGTGTCTAATGCCACACTGATTTCAGCAGAAGGCAAAGTGGGGAGGGGCACAGGACAACAGAAAGAAAGCTTCACATGACACTCACTGAAATAGCAACTCAAGATTAAGTGACTTTGCCCTTTGAGATTTATATGTGATCATGTATTGACTACTGTTAGCTTATGACACCATTTTTTTGTCTAAACAGTTGCATGAACAGGGAAATACTATTATAGTGTATCAATTCCAAAATGCATGTTTGTTTTCACATTTGAACATCTCTCAAGTCAAATGTGAGTTGCCGTTTAATTAGCAGCACTATTCTTTCATGGGGCCTCATAAAACAATGTTATCTTTCCATTGATGGCATCTTAGAGTGCATAAAACACCATAATACTTGTTAGAAGACATATCATGAAGACACTAAATTGTTCTTCCTCACTGTAGCTAAATAACATCTTTCAGTTCCTTTCAAGTATATCTAAGAGGGGATATGAGCACCGTGCGCTTGTTTTTAATTTTTGAAGGAATGAGGAAGCCTTCCAGGACGGGTTCTGTCCTAGGCAACTTGGCTTCCCTCGTAGTGAAAGTGTTCTTCATGCCACATTTTACAGGAATGTCTATCAGCTATGAAAAGAATAATAATAAGGAGTTTTCCCACACTGAAAATGGGAAGAACCTGGAAGCATAATACTCTGCTGAGCAGGACACAGAAAAATTTTAACACTTTTTGCAAAATCTTTTCTAGGAATGTTCGGAGAAGTTTCAAAAAATTCAAGGAAAAGTTTAAATGTGTGATTTGTGATTGCAAATGGTATGTGATATCTAATCTGTAGGCATATCTGATAATAAATTCATTCTTCAAAGTTCTATTCATGGATCTATTGTTCACTATTATCAATTATTAATAAGACAAGAGCCCTCAATATTATTGACAATAACCAGCTCTCTGCTGGGAAATGCCATTCACATAATTGTGAAATTTAATTTTACTGATTGATTGACACTGATTGTAATAAACCAACACAAGCTCAATAGAACAAATTATTATAGTCAATAATTAAAGTGGGCCCATGATGCTAATTAATCAATTCACTTACTATTGTTCCAGTTTTAGAACACTAAAGAAAATTTAAACAAACACACTAAGACAAAGAAAAATGTACATNTGTCCCCACCCCAGTGTCGGTCCCCACTCCAGCTCCAAGAGCTCACCCCAGTTACTAAATCTCATCTCTCTAATGCCCTATTCAGCTTACGACAAAAGAAGCAAACTATGGCTGCTAACAGGGATCTCTGCACTGCATCTATCTACCTAGGACCTGTTGCCATGGTTACCCAAAAAAGGGGTGGAGTGCATAGAGGCTGAAATAAGAAACATTGCTCTGGGCATATCTCCACAGAGAGTCAAATGCTGGCCCAGAATAACTAGGAAAATTAAGTTACTGCCAGAAAGGATTCCACTTTTCTTTCCATCATTACCTTTATCCTAGAGTCTCTGAAATGTCTAGCTCTTTTAGTGTATATTTCAGAGCCAATAACAAAATGTTTGCAAAAGGAGATTACATTGTTTACCGACAGAATGATGTGTCTATTATCCTGTCCTGGAGCCATGCTACCTACAGTTTCAGGGTCAAACTAAGAAATAAAGTAGTAAAGAATCTGAAATAGAAACTTTTACAAGTAGCTGGAAAAAAAATTATAAGCTTTACTATGAATTACTTTGAAAGCAAACAATGGAATGACTATTGGCAATAATCTTATGTGAAAATTCTCTATTTCTTCAGGATTTATAGAAATGCATTAGATTTTATCCGTGAGAGGACAAGCGAAGCCGTAGGAAATAGGTGGCCACTCCTCAAAAGCGCATTGAGAACTCTATCTCGGTTTACGACTAAAGAGTTAGATATCTAGAATTATGTTCGTTTCGATTTTTAAAATTCTCAATTACATAACATTTTAAAGAATAAAAAAGGTCTCTTTCAAATATAAAAAAGTAGTTTAACAAATGACCTTAACGTTACTCTTAATGCATTTTTTATTTTCTCAATACTGCATATATAATTGTATCTCTCTATCTAGGATGTGGTTTAAAGGGCTTTCTTAACACCTAAGGGTGACAAGTCAAGTCAGGCTCAGACAGGACCTTTGGCCTTCCATGGAGATGAATGAGTAGCTTGAACATGACTAGGATTATTAGTATGATGATGGGATTAATTGAAGATCTATTAATCAGAGGTTGGTGTGACTTAGTCTTCTAGATTGGGGTTAAATTTAAACCATTGTAACAGTTATCTAATGAATATGACATTTTTCTAGTGGCTTCAATCAGACGAAAGAATAAAACTACCAAGTTTCAAATTATTTCAGTCTTACACATTCATTATCAGCCCATATTTGCAATCCACTGAAACTCATTTACAACCACAATGAAATATTATGATGTCACTCGCTATTAGCTAACAGTTGTAGTTCTTCTTTACTTATATTTGTTCCAAACAGGCAAAATACTCATCAATAAAGTCACTTAAATTATATTTTCATGAAAGAAATGCCAAAAGCTATTGCATATCACCACCATCATTGTGTGCCATAAAGGAAAGCACTTAGTTTGTGTCCTGGGTTCCAATCCCACCACTTACTGGCTGCGTACACTTGGGCGAGTTATTTACCCTCCATATGTCTCACTTTCCTTTATCTGTAAAGTGGGGACATACTAGCTCTTCTTATTCGGTTGCTATAAGGTATCTGTGCACTGAGATATATAAAGTGCTGAGAATAGACCTGGCCCAGAGCAAGTGCCATGAAAAGGTTCATGATTATCATGGTGACCCCTCTATAGGAGTGATTTTGAATAATTATAAGATTTGCAATGTTTGTGAG
>NW_017731892.1:1010848-1020921 GCF_001890085.2 Hipposideros armiger
CTCAGCTACCAGCGTTGCTCACCTGCCTCGCATCTGTGTCCCACCTCTCCCACCTGCCCACACCAACTAACTATTCCTCCTCATATTCATGTTTCTTGGGTTTTGTACTCCTGTTAAGTTCTTAGACTCAGATCCAAGCACATACCTCTGCCTTCATTGTCATTTCTTTGATAGCTCATTTTGGACAGAATCCCATGTCTTGACCACATACATACTTGGACACCGGTTGCAGGCAGGTAGCAGTAATAATGCAACAATCTTTACCAAGCTCTTTAGATATGACAAACGTTGTGCTTTTCACACTAAAATCATCATCGTATAAAATATTTATAACACTTATGGTGAATTGTACTAACTCCAATTTAGAGATGAGGAAAAATGGAATCTTAACAAAAAGTGCAAGTATGTTGCCTGAGGTCAAACGACAGCACAGCTGTGGAGCTGATGTCTGATAACAGGTCTGCTGCCAGCACAGCCCCTGGGCTAACACCTCTGAGTTTGCCAACTTGCTGTGTTGTCCTGCTGTCAGCATGAGCAGGCGGCATTTGCCTCCTTTCCTGGTCCCGTGGACTTGACCCAGTTGGTGTCATCCTCATCTTATCTGCTCCCTGAAGAAAAGGGATTCAGTCATTTACTCCACCGTGAGTTATGGTGAACAGGGAATAACGCCATGGACTTGAGGCATCACTCCCTGCCTGCGTCACCGTGAGCACATTATATGATCGCTCATCTCTTAGTCTGTGAAGTTCGGACTGCATTTGTGTTGGCAGTTTATGTAGCTAGTAAATCAGATGATATATGACACCACTCTGCACATTGCAGGCACTTGGAGAATGACTCATAAATGCTCATTTATAAATGCTCAACGTTTCCTTCCCCCATTGTACGGATTTGCATCTCAAGTGCTAACACAATTTTTAAATTCTAAGCAATAATTGGGGAGATGCAGAGCAAAATGAAAATTAATTTGTTAACATTTTTTTATACAAATAAATTTTATGTGGGTCAACACAAATTAGCATTCATGTCTATGACCAAGGGAGGCAGAATCGCAAAGCAGCAAAGGGGAATTGTAAAAGGCAATGGGGGAGCCTGTATAATTTTTTGGTAAAAGCAAGAAGATGTGCTCGTAGGCAGCGCCTTCACAAATACCACACCAGCTGTCAGGCCCTACCTGTTGCGTCTTTGCAGTGCAGGTCCTCTTAAAGTACAAGGCTGTATTGTCACATATTGTCACATCATTTTCCCCAGTGGATACCAGCATCAGTCTAAACAGCAATGGATTCAGAAGTCAAGAAAACTTTTCTATTAGCAGTTCTATAGTTGGGATTTTACCTTGAGCAAAGTCCTGAATTTTTCTGGATTTCAGCTTCCCATCTGTAAGCTGATTCTCCAAGAAGGTTTCTTAGCTTGAACTCCATGGGCTGTGCACCAGTTAGCTTGGGCTCCCTCACATTATGGCAGCCTCAGGGTACACAGTGACTCAGAACAAGTGGAAGGAAGAAGAGAGATCTTAAAATACATGCCCACAACAGACATGATGTCATAGCAACCATATGCTTTCGATCCAAGCAGTCACCAGCCATCCAGATTTAAGAGCATGGGACATAGAAGTCCTATTTCTGAACACAGGTTTTTTTAAGAATTTGCAGCCATCTTCAATCTTACACAAAAATAATGCAATATGTAACACTATTTATGATGCACCTTCATTTGAAAGGCATCACACAGACCTTCTCGGTGGTCAAAAAAACAGACGTACAGAGCAGAAGCACAATTCTATTCTCAATGCTTCCAGAGAATACATGGCCTTAGGAATGTCACTTACTATCTCAAACCCTCAGCCTCCTCTCATTTTAAAGAGGAACCCTTCATCCCTTTCCTGTCTCCCAAGAATTGTATGAGGATTTAACTAGATAATATAAATGATTTCTGGGCCAAATGCCAAGTAAAATGACTAAAATAATATAAAAATATAGAATATTTGAATTCAGCTAAAAATAAGGAAAAGCCATTATCTATACATATGTTGGAAACGCCTAGGAATTTCTACTAGACCAAGTGCAGGTGAAACAAAGGAGAGATTAATGGATAATAATGATGCCATTTCTTGAGAAAGAAGCCCAGACTTTCTAGAAGAGGAGAGGAGATTATTAACCAATTTGTTTGGAAGAGTGGAGCCTAAAAGATGGCAGTGAGGTTGAGCCTTGGGACAGGGAGAACTTTTATAAGTAGAATTTAAAAATATAGCCAAGAATAAGAAACTAAGTTATAGAACCATAAAACAGTACTACGATATACAAGAGGAACTTGGCAGAAATATGTTAGTTAGTAATTTGAAATTAACATTTTCCTTCATATCTAATGAAGATTTTAAAACTAAACAAATATATAAAGAAGGAAATACAGAGTGAGTGTGTGTGTGTGTACATGTGTGTGTGTGTATAGAGACCCTATGTTGATTTTGCATCTTTTCAAGTACCTATTACACATATACAGAAATTGACATTTACTAGAAAAAACAAAAAATACACAATAAACAGAAACTACTCAGGCCACGTTTTCTGACCACAATGCATTGTTAAATGAAAATTAATAATATATGCACAGAAAAGCAACATCTCAGCAAAATGAACACAAGCGATCTTTTGTATAGAAGAGGAAATAAAGCCACAGTTATATAATTTAGGACAGAATTATTTTTATCCTACTTATCAAGTCATTGGAAGTGGACAAAGTCTCATTCAGAAGTAAATGCTTTCAACAGAAGCTGAAGCTGAATAATAATTAATGTCAAATGTCAAGTATAATTTAATATATATATATATATATAGTCACAGGATGTACGGCATAGGGAATAGAGTCAGTGGAATTGTAACAGCTATATACGATGTCAGAGGGGTAGTAGATTGGTGAAGGGGGAATTATCATTTTGTGACAGGTGTAAACGTCTAACTATTGTTTTGTACACCTGAACTAATAAAAAATAATTATTATCAAATAAGAATTTAAATGCAAATATTCGACTTGAAAAGATAGAAATGACCAGAAAGTGGAAATGAATTAGGATAAAAGCAAAATATATAAGAAAAACTGAAAAATGTAAATTCTTTAAATAAATTTAAAAATCTAAATCTCTCTAAAAGACAAAATTTTAAATATAGAAAACAATTATCCAAAGTAAGACCCAGAGATTAGATCTATGAAAGGACTTATAAAAATAGCCAAATTAGTTTTTGAACTCTGAGAACTTGATGCTTTTATTTTTATAAAAATGTAAATTCCAAGTAATTTTAAGAGAATTAATGACTCTTTGGGAAGCAGTGGTCATAATTCTACTTGTATATACATAAACAATTTCCCCTAGATGAAATACTGATTTAAATGTGTGTTTTTTTTAAGTTTCTCAATATCCTTTAGTATTGAGATTTGTTGGTCTTAGTATCAAAAGAGCAGAAACAATGTGAAAGCCTTTTGATGTGAATATATGGAAATATTGAAGACATCATGAGGTAGTCTTTTGTATTCATCAGGATTTGCTTAAGTAAATAGGGCCTAGCTAGGTAGTTCAAAAGAGGGGATTTAATAAGGTAATTTAGATTCAAGGTGTGGGAAGAGCAGAGACAGCTGGAGATTAGCAAAAGCAGGAAAGATGTCTCCAGCCCACCACCCCTGGCTGCCACGGATCATGGATCCCGGCAGAAAACATGGGACTCCTGGGTCAGAGGCAGAGGCCTCCATCACTCACCGCAGGCAGCACGAGTGCCATCTTCTCAGCAGTTCTGTCCTGAAGTCCTGCTGGCCATGGAGCAGCCCGGACGGATGCTGCGTGTATGTGTCACAGCTGAGGAATCTGAGTTTGGGAACTCCTGATCTTATGCAGTGGCTGCCAGCGGACCTGCCTAACCTTTGCCCTGGAAGAAAACACCACTCCTGTTATCCTGGTCAGCAATCAGATCTGCCCTATGCCCTGAGGGGACCGTCTCTCCTGAGGCTGTTTGCTCTACCAACATACCGGTAACTACAGTAAGGAACAGGAGAAATGCAGACCCATGAGTGACCCAGGAGGAACTGTTTCCTAACAACTACGCTTTCAGCCAAACGTCTTCAGAAGAGTTTGCTGAGGTTTAAGTGAAAGGAGAGAAGAGAGTAGCAGCAGGAAATGGTGTGGGCGTCGCTCTGTGACATCATATGCTAATCTCAGGCGCTGACAAATAAAAAGTAAATGTGTTTATGTTTGTATTGCCTAAATGGGAGTGAGCAGAATCAGCCAACCCTTGTTTATATCTTTATGAGAGTCTTCTCAGTATAAGGTTCCTTGCTTTTGGGTTTTCTTCCTCATCCACTGAAGGACATAAGACCATCTGTATGATGCTCAAATAAAGGTATTAACTGTATCTCCAAAAGACACTTTGGGCCGAAATCACGCTCTTAGGCTGTGGGCTTTTTGAGATCGTGTACTTGCAGCTTTCGAATAAAATAGGAGTGTTTTAACTTCTATCCAGTCTTGTTGAGCTGTGACAGCCACTCTTTCCAGATGCTAAATAAGCAACACCTGGTTCATTGCTCTGCGTCCCAGTGAACTGACCGCTGTTTCAAAAAGAATGAAACCAAAAGTTAGTGCCAAAATGGGAAGAAGTTAGGACAAGTGTGTCAAGAGCTGAATTAACTGCTTCCGGGTCTAGTTGATTTCTACATTGAAGCTGAAACATCTTTCCTGAATCCGACCCCAAGCAAAATAAGAAGCAATGACTGTTGTCTGCAGGAAGAAGTCCAAGGTCAGATACCGAGGGAGCTGTGGCTGCATGGGTTGCAGAAGTTTTACAGCATCCGAAGGAACTTCTCACTGACTGCGGCAACTGAGTCACCACAACAGACCCTCACAGACAAGAAGCAAAAGAACATGGAAGACATGGGGCCATCTTCTGTGAATTCTTCCAATACAGCAATCGTTTAGAAATGATGTCACAATGTCATTTTCCCCTTTATATATGTAAGCATAGGCATTTATTTGCACTATAAATATAAATTGTCTTACATGTTTTTGGTAGACACACACTTATGACCCTAAAAATCCTACAGATGAAACTTGTGCATCACTTTTAATTCAGAAATTACTACAGCATTTTAAACTGCATTTTTGTCTTAATGCTTTTAATTGAAGCATTATTATAATATGAAAAGTTAAGGGTGATTTTTATATGTTATTTTGTTGAATGCTTTTACTAAGAGAAGCTTTGGAAAAAGTTTAACACTAACAAAATCTACTAATAAAAAGGCTTGGCACATTGTCATTGTGCATATCGAAAAGGCCAGATTATAATACATTGCTTGAATGTAACAGCGAAATTAAAAGTTGCTGGATAAATCAGATGCATTCTTTAACATCTGATAGAGTGTCAGTGACACAAAATACTTGTATTAGTTTGCTATGGTCGCTATAACAAACTGCCACAGTTTGAGTGGCTTAAGCAACAGATAGCAGTTTTCTTATAGGTTTGCAGGCTGAGAAGTCCAAGGGGAAGGTGTCAGCAGGGTTGGTTTCTCCTGAGGCCTCTGTCCTTGGCTTGCAGATGGCCACCTTCTTGCTATGTCCTCAACTGGCCTTTTCTCAGCACATCCATTCCTGGCATCGCTTCCTCTTTCTACAGGGATACGGGTCCTATTGGCTTAAGGCCCCACCTATGGTCTCATTTAGCTTTCATTAGCCTCTTTAAGGACTCTCCCTTTAAATGCAGTCCCAATGCAGGTTAGGGCTTCAACATATGAGTTTGGATGGGACACAATTCACTTCATAACCATACTTAGTACATAGTTTTGAATGTCAGATGATGAATGGATTCTCTAACGTTTAGGAGAAGACGTAAGCATCTGAGATGTGTGGACAAGATTTGTACCTTTGGCCAAGATCCTGAGACTATATCCACATTCCACTTTTCAAATACAAATTTTCCACTTTTCTGCAATGAAAGATTGAACTAGAATAAAGAGGAAGTATGAATGAATGAGGAACATTGGTAAAGGTCTCCTAGAACTGAAAACCATGAAAAGTGTGAGAAATTGGGAAAGTAAGTGGAAAAACATGGGATGGCTCAGGTGACGATCGTACGGAGGAAATTATTCTCAGTGGCTTCCCGTAATTTGTTTCCGGTAAACAAAATATGTGTACTGGGTTTCCCTAGTGCTTAAGATTGACCATTTGGGAAGAAACATGTTTCTCAGATAAAAAAATAGAAGGAAAAGCACTTCATTAAATTTCGGGAAGATGAATTTACCACTGATGATCTACTGTATGCTAAGTAATAAACAAATTATGATACATTAGAAAAAAGAACATAGAGTAGACAGAAGAGTGATTAATATGAGATTCATTTTATGGATTAGTTGATGTTATTAATGGGTATTGTTGTCACTAATTAAAGGCTTATGTGTTTAATTACATTTACCGCTCCCATGAGAAACTGGCTTTCAAGGTGACCGCCCTTTTGTCTTAGTGACATTTCATAAATGAGCCTTGCTTCTACCCCTTACAGTAATGGCCGATACTCCAGTGTATATGAGGATATTTACAGAGATTCTCCAACTGTTGGGTCTGGGGTAAATCTAGAAACATGCATGGTTAACAAACATCCCAAAGATTCTGAAAAGCACAGCACTATTGTAACCCAGTCATTTGGCTGTTTCCTCACACTTCCCATCTCCCAACCACGAGATGTGAGTATGGTTAGTACACCTATTTTCATAATAAGGAGGAAAATTTTGAAATATAGCAAATTACAAAAACTATAAAAATTGGTTGCAATGTTGCTGTTTGGAGCCATATTACAAAAAATAATTACCTTCAACAGACCCAGGCTTTTACATACACTGAATAGGGCCCTTTTGTGGCAAGATGTAGCAGTTCTGGAAATGCCTCACTGCTAGAGAAGTAAAATCAAATAAATACGTTCAAGCCCTTTGGCTTCACCCTCTGTTAAAATGTAAATGCTTCTTAGTTCTCCGTGGCTTTGAAGGGCCTCATATCCTCTCAGGTACGTCCCCGACAGCATCTTCTATGAAGGGTGGTAACACTGGCTGCAGAGGTAAGGGGAGTATAGGGGGAGGGGAGCATGGTGGGGACGTGCAGACCACAGCCAGCAAGCAGGCCTCTCGGGTTCAATTTGACTGAGGTGATCTTTACAGCCACCGGTTTTGCCAAGCCAGGCACTAAACAAGGGGCAAGTGTGAGCTTTCACTGATTAGGGGCTTGTCCATTGTCTGTGAGAAAGTGCACGCTTGCTCAGGTTGCGTCAAAGAAATGTGTACTAAGACCACATACAACCATTTCTGGATGTGTTTTAGAAACCTGGTGTGAATCAATAAAAATGAGTTTCGTTCTTGAAAATGTCATGTCCAGTATTGTTCTCTTCGAACTAATCACATGCCGGAGCGCATGATGTGATGGTGTGTGGATCTCTTCAGCGAACCTTAATTTTGTTTCAAATAAAATGTGCCCCACTTGTATCACAGAGCTTCTCAGGGAACATACTCTTTTAATATGTACAAGATTCTATCCCAAGAGCAAGGTAAAAGATCTTTTGAGAAAAGAGCCATTGAGTAAAGGTGGAAGGAGGTGTTAGGAAAAATTATAGCACACGGAATTGGATAAAAAAGAAACGGTATCCTCTGTCCAGGGTATCTGTTTCAGAGGAGGCTTCCATTTCCATTTTTTCAGCTATTTTACAGTTCAATAAATTGTGGAAAGCTGATAGTAAAGCAAATAATTCTTTGTCATAGAAATGCAAACGAACTTGCCTGGTGGATTCGTTTATTGATTGATTATTGGTGTGGCTGTTGACCAGCATTCCTGATTGGCGATATACCCTTGAAAATCAACTTGGAATCAGTTGTTCCATGTCATTATGCCCTTCTTCATTAATGAGTGGGATTAAATTGCTTACAGGTGTTCATTTCATTTTTTTTTTCCAGTCATGATTTTACTTTAAAAAGAGTTACCCTTCAACAGCTGATCATGGAAGGATCTTTATCCGAACCTACGTTACGTCACCCACATTTCATCCTCACCTTTTAAAAGAGCAGATTTCAGGTTAATATTTTAAATAAAGCCTAAGGCCTATTTTCTTTTTCTTGTAGCTTCAGACAAGCTTGACGGAACCAATGACGTTATCCAAATCAATATCTCTCCCTCGCAGTGCGTACTGGCATCACATCACTCGTCAGAACAGCGTTGGCGAGATCTACAGTTTGCAAGGCAAGTAACGTTAACATAACGAGCAGCGCTGCCCTCCCCTTCCTCCAGGTGGGCCAGGAGTCCAGCAAACGGCTTTGTACAGTATTTGCATTGCTTGCTCTTTCCTCCATTTCCATTTCTCAGCGTTCACTGGCCCTAGTGGGAGCTCTGAGATTGACAGAGCTTTAGGTTTTCCTAAAGCTATCATTTCATAGACTCATAAAAATAATTCCCCAAATCACCCAGGGCTGAGGACCCGATTTGGCATGTGTTAGTTTAACTAACACATTACACGAAACATTTTATCAGAAGCTGAAAGTACCTGGTACCAGGGCCTATTTCATGCTGTGTTTTACAGAGTATTTCTTTCTTCGCGTCTTTTTTTCCATAACAGGATGGAATATAAATTCGGGAGGATGACTTCAGGCTCTGTAATAACATGCTATATAAACCTACTCACGAAAGTTTTAAGGTTTAGCCAAAGCCTTGACGTAGAATGCATTTGGGAGGGTGCAGGGCAGAAAGAGATCATTGTAAATGCTTTGTAGTTTTCTTAATGATAAGTGATTAACTCGCTTGGGAATGTCTTGCCAGATTAATCAAATTAATAGATAGCAGGTATTTAGTCAACAACAGCAGAAACCTTCCCTTTGGTGCTCCTCTTCCTAGTCCTCCCCTTTGCCCTAAAATGAATAATCTTAACCTTCAGAAAAAAAAAAATAGTCAGCTGCAAGCAGTTGACTGACAGCTGACCAAGACTGGAGGAAGGAGGAACTAAGAAAAATAAGGCTAACAAAACACAGTTGGAAACACTCATCCAACAAATATTTGTTGAGCACAATACGCTTGAACATAATAGGCATCCAATAAATATCTGGTGAAGGGATGACCGTGCTGACCTTCAACACAGTTACACATTCAGAGTATTTTTTTTCCTTTTATGCTTTAACTTTTGCTCATATTAACAACTCAAAACGTTTCGACAAAAAAAAATGTTACAAGCAAACTGAAATAGTGTATTTTTAAAGCAATATTTTCTTGTCATGGTTTCAAACCTAGACTAATAGGGTTTGATTGGTAGGAATTAATGAATAAAGATATGTTCTAGGGATTAAGTCAGCATCATGTTGGAGTGGTAAGATCTCTGTGTGCATCTCCTGAAAGCCATAACAAGTCGGATATCTATAACCCAGCAAAGGTTCCTCTGCTCAGCACACAAACACTCCTGAGAACCCACACGTTGGTTCATCTGGAGCCCTGGGGGGAACGACAGGGATGGTGTCCGCAGACACGGCTTGTCACCCACCCTGACCTCAGCTAACACATAGCAATAGAGGAAGCACTTGGGGTGCAGCCCCCACACTATGACCCAGCAGAGGGTAAGAGGGGCACAAGCAGTGGCAGTGCCTGCCACACCCTCCCACCATGGCAATGGTGCCCTGAGACCAAGGTGACTTGAACACAGCAGGGACACACCCACCACCCTGCTGGCCACCCAGTTATCCATCAGTTCTCATAATCACAATGACATCCCCCACCGTGACCCAGGAGATACCAGTAGCAAAGGTCAGAGAAAAGAAAAACTTGTGCTATATCACCATCTACTGGGAAACAAAAGAAAGACCTCTAGTTATCAGCCTTCTGAGTGGTTAAGATCAAAATGGTATCTAAACAACAAAAGAGTTCTCCACCTCGATTGTGCAGGCAGAGGAGCAACCCATCAAGTATTAATAGCATGAATAAGCAAGGTAACACGGCAGCACAGAAAGAAAAGGCAGGCCTCCAGAAACTAAACTCAAAGGCACGGAAGACTGTGATTTAAATGAGAGAGAATTCAGGCTCG
>NW_017731892.1:1029823-1037129 GCF_001890085.2 Hipposideros armiger
TGCCATTGCTGTATCGTATTGGTTTGGTAAGGAGTTTATAACCTTTGCTTTATTTTCATATTATTTTCATAATACAAGAAAGAAGTTTAATGCCAAACTTAAATGATATGTCTTCTACATATATGTTCAAGATAAAGATGTATGACGTTAGAACAAACTTTTCTTACTGACAACACAACTCTGACAGAAATTGTGCTTCTTATCCTTTCATTTATCAGGAAATCCCATTCTGCTGGATGATTTTGGGATGTTGCTTCTCTGGTGTCCGTTGAGAACCAGCCGTTGTCTGAAGCCCTAGCATATCTGTTTTAGAATTCTGTATGTGCTCAAAAAAGATGTTGACTTAGAAACACCCACATAGCCTTAATTTTCTAGCTAGATTGCCACCACGATAGGAAAGTTATGTAACTGCCCCCAGGGTAACAGAGTTTAATGCAGGATGGAATAAAACATTCATAATCTCTACCCTTCTGCTCAAGCTCATTCTCTCTGAATCATAATCAAGATTTACAAGAATTATTCCTCTGAAGAGCAGACAAAAACCATCCTCAAATGTGCTTTAGATGAGACACCCCAGATGGGAGCCATCTAAGCAATTTGTGGAAAATCCACTGTATTCAAAGTCAAGTTCTGTATGGCTTGGGCACTGCTTTTAAAAACTTCACTTAACAGCTTTGCTCTCTTTGTGGAACAACTTAAAGCACATTGTGGATGTAAATGAGTTGGTTTAACTCTTGAGAGTTGCTATTACTTTTCATTGTTACTATTCAAGCTGTTTAACTAAGTTTTACAGCAAGTTCCAATGTGTCCCCCTCAGTTCCAATTTCTTTAGAAGTGTATTATTTTGGAGATTTCAAAATCACTTTGCAATATCAAATCCCATTTATTTCTTATACTTTCCTCCATCCTGAATATTTTCTTTTTTTTTCTTTACGCATTAATGCTGACACACAGAGCTGCCCTGCTGTTGTGAGTTCAGTTAGCTTCCATCGGAGTGTAAATGTTTTCTTGATCAAGCTTCATTTCCCTTAAAAAAAACAATTTTTGTGTCTTCCATTGGAAAGTGATTTAATTTTAACTTAAGGTAGTATCATTTCTAAAGAAAAAAAAAATGCTGCCAAAATTCCCATGAATAAGTACTTGGAATGTAACTGACATGAATCAAACATTTTAATAGCAAAATGAATATAACCTTGATGAAAAAACTCAAGACATGGAAAATGTGGATAAAAAAGTAAAAATCACCAATAATTCAACCATACATTGCTAACCTTTTAGAATACAAGTATAGCCATAGAGACAAAAATAGAAATTGAGATAAAATTATATATANTGGCCTCCTCTTGCAGACATGGTAAACAAGGACTTTGCCTTTTCTCAATTTTTGCCAGATAAAAAGGATAATTGATTTGCATTCGAAGGTAATTTTCTGTTTATATTTCTCTAACTTCTGCATTTACGAAAAATGTTCGTGTCACAGCACGTGCTCGGGTGTATGTTATCTGTAGACTGAAGGAAGCCTAAGCCGTTGAAGGGAAGAAAACATGAGTGCAAACTCTTGGCTCACAAGCGGATGCCTAAAACGTGCCATTTGTTTTAACATTAATGGAATTGTGACTTTTGTTCTGAGGCCTTCAGCAGAAAATGTGTTGGCAGCATAAGGAGCCCTCAGAAAAGCAAAAAGAAAGGGAGGGAAGGAGGGAGGAAAACAAGAACTCATAAGGAAGTCTGAGTTTTTCTCACTTTAAGGCTCTCACCCAGACTTGTAACCACCATTCTCTATATTTATATGACAGGCTATACAGCAGGGTCTTTAAATCAGGATTTATGAAGATGACAAAAGCATTTATTGGAAATGACAAACTAGTAAAAACCATTGAGGGTACCAGGCTCACTGCAGACCCTCAGAGAGTCTTTGTTGCATGCAAACATGAGCTAGAAAATGCCTTAGAAAGGCTATGTGGAGGGAATGACATCCCTACCTCATCTCCTCTCTGAGGACAATGTTCAACCAGTGTTGCAAAGGGAATCGTATCCAGTCGCACACACCGCCCGTCCCAGGCAGCCGAGGTTCTTGCTGGTGGTTAGGTCTTGGTTAGCATGTCTGCTTCTTGCGTTGGGACCACTTGCCATTGGGTCGTCATTGTGGAAGGCACAGGAAGTGCTGTGAGAGGCTGCAGGCCGGTCCCTGTCACCTGATGGCTGGCTCCCTGTCTCCTTCCAGCTGCGGCTGCCCTCTGAGATCAATTCTTCCACACGCTACCGTGATGGAAGAGGAGCAAAGATTGTAAGCTGAAAATGGTCCCCAGTGAGCCAGCTTTGGGGACTGTGTACTGCCCTTACTTAAACGTTCCGTGCTACATTTAACACAAGACATATGTTACATGGAGAATCATTTTGAACAGCCTGAACGACTTCATCTTTGAATCAAGGATGATTGGGGGTGCCGTTTGTCAAGGTGGTCACTTTCGGTCACTTTCCCTAATAATGCCGATTAATATTCAAATGCCAGCTCTGATTGTCCACCTCTCTCTCCCTCTGTGCATCTGATTAAGCTACAGACCACTGGTGTCAGACCTGATTACACAGGGGCCATCGTATGCCCACCGAAAGGGCGCCTGTGGCTCCAAATTCTGACAGGAAGCAAACAGGCAATTAGAATCAGAGATAACCTTCAGAAAACAGTAAGTAGAGTCCCGACATAGATTAGCGAGGTACATCAGAGGACTGACTTACTCTTTGCTCAGCTCTGACCCTCCATTCATCTTTATGCCCAGTCAGTTCCACGTTCGCATTGTATGTAAATTGCTTCCATTGAGATCTTCTGTTCCGATTTTTATTATATGATGTTTTCCAAACTGCAAAGTTAATAAAAGCCTCGTGTAGCAAGTGAAAAAAAAAAAAGAAAAAAGAAAAGAAAAGCACCAGTAGTAAAAAGGAGACCATATATGTCTAAGCTACCATCTTCCAGGACTTGGTCTATCCAGTGCCGGGTGAGTCAGTCATACCCAAGTTCAACACACATTCTTCCTAAGGCCCAAGCCTGCTGGCGGCCATTTGACAACAACCCTTAAACACATACCCCGTTTTCTAGAATCATCACTTCCTGTCTCTTAACCCTTCTTTATGAACGTTTATTGCATGTCCTTAGAGGGTAAGTGAAAGGCAGGAAATGCCTCCCTGGATATCAGTTTTTAAAGATAAAGATGCTCAAAATAAAATACTGTCTGTGTGAAGTGGCCCTCACAACCTGCAGTCATAATCCACTATTCCCCCTGCTATGCTCCCAGACATTTATGTGTGACTTGAATATATCAATGTATATTATAGATGAGCTTCTCTCAGTGGATTGGGAGGTATTAGCTTGGAGTGGTTTTTCTTCCCGGCTCAGCCCCATTGTTGGGGGAGGCACCGTCTGTCCAGGTGAACATCTTGAGTTGGGAGTTAAGCCTGCCTGAGCACACAGGTGAACTTTGTCCCGGCTGACTTGTGTGACTTTGGGGAACTTACTTAACCTTTCGAAGGCTTGTTTTGTGTTGTTTTGGTTTTTTCACCTCTAAGGTCACAGTGCTTAAATGAGATCACCCACTGTCAATATTTCGAAGTCACTTAAATTTCCACTAAGAAGCCTCTTTCTCTGCTAAAGGAAAAGTATGCTATCCTTCTCTAATTTATTCTAGTATCTAAAATATTATTCCGGTGTTTCTACTACTCATGAGGAATTTGGTTTTGTTCTAAGGGCTTTATATAAAAATCGACCTTTTAGAAATGGTTTCTGGCTCCTCTAAAGTTCTAGAAAAACTAGAGCTCACTCGCCACCGAACCCTAAGTTTTTCATGCAAGAAAAACAATATGTCAAGGAAAATGTCAGGCTTCAGTCATTTTTTTTCGTTCCACCTGTGAGCATGAACAAGCATTGCCCCCTCATCACGTAGGGCTCCCCTCCTCCCAAGCCTTCCATGGCTCAGTCCAGATAACCTGAATGAGGAAACGAGACCCTGTTTTTAGGCCGAGGAGTTGGAAAGCTCCTGGAATGACTTTATTCAGCTCAGTGAGGTTCCCTGCACCCTCCTACCCCTACCCAGCCACCCCCAACCCTCCCNAGAGTCGACAAGTCAGGAGAGAGAATTCGCCAGCTCAAAGGCAGAAATCTAGAAATGATTCATTCGGGTGGAAGGAGAAAGAGAACTCAGAGTTTTTAAAAAATGAAAGAACTCCACAAGAACGATCTGATTCCATGAAAGATGCATTCTGCAAGGAAAAGCAGTCAGAACCATTTCAGTCACATATTAAAGGCAATGGCATTCAATATTTTAAATGAACCCAACATGCCTACCTGTATTTAGAAGGCCGTTACTATCTTTTCATGTCACTTATTTGTATGAGAAAATATTTACTAGTGTTTTAAAAAAATTCAACTGAGTAAATTTGAAGATCGAATTGGCTTTATTAAAAGGTTCATGAATCAGGCAGCAGCCCACCCAGCAAATAAGAAGGATGCCAAAGAGCTGAAGAAAAGGGGAAGTTTTTATGACAAGGAAGTCGTAAACAAAAGAAAGGATTATTCCAGGCAAAGTCACCTTCCCTTGGGGCACTAATGGGGCCTATTAGGCGCATACTGACTGAGGCTGGCCAGTTAAGGTTACATTCCTGGGGCTTCACAGCAGTTAGGCTGGATATTAAATCTCAGTTTGGTGATATGAGCTTAGCACAAGTGACTCCCTTTTGGGCTTATTGTCTGTTTTTCAACAGGAGGATAAGGATTAGAGAATCGGGAAAAGGGAGAAGGGTTGTTTTGACAGTTTCACGAGTCAGAAAGCAGATGTTTGCTTCTCATTCTTTTTTTTTTTCCTACACAAACGCGAGCCACCAAACACTAAATTTCCTGAGTCATGATTTTGTAAAATTGATATTGCCTGTTTAGAAACAATTAGAAAACATACTTTTAACGTGAGGTTATTTTTACTTAAATATAAACATATCTACTGAATATTAATATTCAATAGAAAAAACTGAAACTATGGAATATTTGAATGAGAAAATAAAAACAAATTTCTAAGCAAAAGGCAAGTGAGATGTTAATACAAATAAGTTGCAAATTGGTCGGAACCAATGTAATGATAATTTTGGAGGTTGACAAGGGTTTGATCTATAATTCCAGCAAATAAAAGACTCTAATGGGAGGGCTAAGATTTAGACTGATACACAGCTTCAGAAATAATTTCAGATGCATCCAAGAAAAAATACCAGAATGCATTGAAATTTCTTAAAACATTGCCAGAGACTCATTGGAGGACACTGTTGATTTACACAATAAAATATAATCAATAACCAACTAGAATACTCTATGGTTTATCTCACTAATATTAATTTTCTGCAAAGTTAAGGACTCGAAATATCTTATTAATTATGAAGAACAGTTTACTTATATGGTCTTATATCACATTCTTCTTTGGCTGTTTGTTGTCTGTTTTTGTTTTAATGTAACAAAAAAATTATGTACTAATTAAGGTAATTACTGTAGGTCAGATAAATATAGACTGTATTTGATGTAAATTACATTTCACTATACTGTGGGTTTATTTTTATGTCGTAACTTCTTACAGCAATACATTTTACCATTTTATAAACCCCTCATTTTATGGTTATATCACATATAGAGATCTAAATATCTAGATAGGTAGATAGATACTTACATTGATTATAGATAGGTAGATAATATATCGATAAATAGCTTGCTTGTGATATTTTGACAAAAGTGATTTATTTTATTCTCTTTTGTTGTATTGAGGCAGCCAAGGTAAGCAGAGGACCAGAGCCTTTTGACCACAATTTTTTCCTGAGGTATAATCTACTCTGACTATGCCCCAATAAAACTACTGAAGCAAAAAAGAAATAAAAACAGAAACACTGAACCTCAGCACCCCTTCACGCACACCTACATTTTTTTTCACCAAACTGCATGTAACAGAGTGGTTATTTTGTGTCTCACTTCCTCACATGTGCTTCTGGAAGTGGCAACACCACTTCTTTACAAACAGGAGCACAGAACTGGGCAACGACCATCACTGATCTTCCCAAGTCAAAGGACAAATTTGGCGATGGCAGGTGTGATAGCATCACGTAAACCACAGGTAGCACTGGAAGGATAAAAACATATCTTTAGAATTTTTTCATCATATTTTCATGTTCTAACTGTGAAACGGAGATCAATATGAATAGAATTCAGCAGGCTTTCATTCAGAAAATAAAGGGGGAATCGTTTTTCATACTTACCATTTAATAGATTGGGATTCATTAATAAGCAGCACATTTAACTGAAATAAACTAACACTCATTTGTGAGAACAAATCCAGCCTATATATAGTAAGACTTCCCCATCACGTCAACTGCCTGTCACCCTCCAGACTGCATGCACTTTGCTGGGTTGTGTTGTATATATACCTTTCTGCCATCTAGTCCATAACAATAGAAGCAAGTTACACTCTAAAAGACTGGCATATCAATACTGCATCGACTTCAGTGCTTGGAACAAAAATTCAACATAATCTGCCCAATCTCCACACTGCCCCAAGAATGGTGCTCTGAGGCAGATGTTATGGCTCCACTTGTGGACCCTAGGTCTCTGGAGCCAAAAAGCAGACAGCACAAGCCCATGCTACCTAAGCTCCAGGCAGTTACTGCTTACCACCTCTGCCCCTGCACAGCTTGGGGCGGATTGAGTTCCGTGGCCTCCTCTTGCAGACATGGTAAACAAGGACTTTGCCTTTTCTCAATTTTTGCCAGATAAAAAGGATAATTGATTTGCATTCGAAGGTAATTTTCTGTTTATATTTCTCTAACTTCTGCATTTACGAAAAATGTTCGTGTCACAGCACGTGCTCGGGTGTATGTTATCTGTAGACTGAAGGAAGCCTAAGCCGTTGAAGGGAAGAAAACATGAGTGCAAACTCTTGGCTCACAAGCGGATGCCTAAAACGTGCCATTTGTTTTAACATTGATGGAATTGTGACTTTTGTTCTGAGGCCTTCAGCAGAAAATGTGTTGGCAGCATAAGGAGCCCTCAGAAAAGCAAAAAGAAAGGGAGGGAAGGAGGGAGGAAAACAAGAACTCATAAGGAAGTCTGAGTTTTTCTCACTTTAAGGCTCTCACCCAGACTTGTAACCACCATTCTCTATATTTATATGACAGGCTATACAGCAGGGTCTTTAAATCAGGATTTATGAAGATGACAAAAGCATTTATTGGAAATGACAAACTAGTAAAAACCATTGAGGGTACCAGGCTCACTGCAGACCCTCAGAGA
>NW_017731892.1:1037976-1038964 GCF_001890085.2 Hipposideros armiger
TTAAAGAAATGTGATAGCTCAGGCGGAAGAAGGAACTATCAAGCACCCAGGCTTTGGGAAACAGAGGACTGAGGAAGCTCTGAGTTCAGGTAGCAGGACCCTGCAGTTGCTGTCAGATGCAGCAGCTCAAGCATTCTCCATCCCGTGTTCCACTTTCAGGAAGGGAGATGCAAGGGCCCTTTTTGTGGGCTGAGGTTAGACATACCGGGTAGCATGGCAGGTAAGGTTACTGGGATAAATATATTGACTCACCATCCTAATATGCCTGGAGAACCAGGTACTAGCCAGAGAAGGGTCTGGAGTGAGTTAGAAAGAGGAACAAAGACAGCAAGTTTTGCAGCCTTCAACTAGAGACAGCTGAATGGCTGTCATCACTAAATTACCACTTGGAGGTCTGGGCGACTTCACAGACCACCCCAACCTCTAGACTGGTCTGTCCTTCTGATGCAGGCAAGACCCGAACCAGGCAAAGGACCACACTCTATGTGGATGACATATCCATATCAAAGTGACATTCTGCTCCTCATCGCTCACTCCTTCCCACATTTCAGAACAACGATGAGGTCAAAGGATAGACAGAACTGTCTCTTTCACCAACAAACAGTTGCAGGAAGGACTCAATATGGCGTCTGCATGTACACAATAAAAATATTTTAAAGGAGAAAGAAATTAACAAGAGGAAAAATGACGAAAAAAATACTTCTCTGTACATTCAGAAAATAGTGAAAATATACACTGTTTGAAGAACAGTTCAAAAGAGTTGCAAGAAATCCAAGAATAGATAAGACAATAAAAAGGATATAAAGTAGGCTAGAGTGCTCAGCAAAATCAATGGAAAGTAACGATAAATCCTTTGCACAAATAAACCTATTTCATAAGCACTTAAAAGTTTAATAATTGTAGCTAAAAAGAGCCTGTAACAACTTTGGGAAGTAACAGGCATAAATAAAGTAAGGAGGAAATGGATGCAGTCAGAGACAGAAAAAAA
>NW_017731892.1:1039288-1044917 GCF_001890085.2 Hipposideros armiger
TAAACTCGAAGGCAGAAGCTTGGTAAAGACAGGCAAGAAGTCGCTATAAATCACGTGGCTGACATAAATAAAACTGGATTGGTGATGCTAATACAAACACTAAATAGTCCTTCAAACATGTAAACGAGCATCTTGAGAGGATGAATGTGGGGAAGAGTGTATATGAAGAAGGTCGGGAGCCATTCAGAGAACTAAATCTTCATGTTCTGTATTAGGGGAAAAAAAATCTCTAATATCTGAAATTTTAAACAAATCCCAGCTTTCTATAAAAGTTTATTTAGTGTTATGAAGGCAAATATCAGAAGAAACAACCTGAAGAACCGAGGACGTTTCTGTCTGGAGACAGGGCCTTTGTTATGAGAGTTCCCTTGTGTGTTTCTTTGCTGTAATTACACCTGCTGCTCAAATCCCGCCCCCTAGTGAGCGTAGCTGGGGAGAGCAGAGTGGGTGGAAAATCTCACCGGCTCATCTCACTGGATCCGTTTGAATGTTTTACAAAACATCATGTATCATTTGTAATGTAAAAACAGTTGAAAAATACAAAATTTTTTTAAAAAAAAAGAAAGAAAGAAAAATGAAAGCATTAGGTGCTCAGTGCTTTCAAAGTAATCTCTAGACTTTTCTTGAATGAGAGTTATGGTCCTTTATGCTCAGGCCTCAGCTATTGTCCCAGCATTTTGTCCCGCCGTGTCTCCTGCCAGGGATGTAACTGCCACAAATGGGAATATATTTTCCCATTTCTACCCTCTGATTATGCTATTGCTTCTCAGTGCCATCTCCCCATCTCTACTCGTGGTTTTGCTACAAGTACTTCAAGGTCCAGAGAAAAGTGAATTATTCCTCTTTCTCCCTACCTGCTCACTGGAGTGTCAAAGTAGAAAAGATCTTCACCTTCCCCAGTACCTACCTAGCACAGCGCCTTATCAGGGCTTATAGAATGGCTATTGTCCAGGCAAAAAGCACTGTGTTTGGGGCAAGAAATTTCAGCTGCTGTTGATTAACTTCTTGGAATGATGGGGTCTTGTGATAATGGAAACTGCCATGGCAAGAGGCTGCCTCCCCAGTTATTTGTCTCTGATGTGTAAGATAAAAACAAAAAATATATTATTAGGCTTAAAAGTGACCAAGCAAATAAAATATACCAAGTAGTTAAGCCCACTAGTGTGGACATTCCTGGAACTGGGATGCTGTTTGTTCCCTCCGAGGTTCGTGGGCTACATGGCACGTGGGAGGCTAGTGTGACGAGAACCTGGGGACCCACAGAGAGGGGAGGCAGGGTGGGTCACACTCAGGAAGAAATAGTGGCGATCAATAGCTGTCTGTTAAATCATTTCCGGCCTATTTTGATATGTTCTTAAAAATAGGAATGACTTATTGGAACAACTTGCTCTTTCATCCTTGTACAGTTTGCTCCTAAGACGATGTCTTCAGGGAGATGCAGGAAGCTTTAGGAACTCTTAGAACGTGTGAGATTTCCAGATGGCTCTAGATTTTTTAAATTCTCTAGCCATTGACAGAAAAAGAGGAGCACACGCCTTCAAAATGTCCACTCCTACTGTAGTCTCTGAGTGCATTTATTCTCTATAGTATTGCTACTTTTTTCATAGTAGTTTAAATGTCTTATTCGCTGTGGGCTATAATGAAACTGGTAATTATTCTTTCTGATTTCTTATTTGGCCTAAGCAAATTTGAATAATGGACTGCCCAACTCTGGAAAGAACTCTTTTTCTTTAATGGAATATCTCTCTTTTGTTAGAAAAGATGTAACTTTAGTTGTTTATAATACAACAAAGTTTTCTTTCAGAGGTAAATACCTCGTCAATGTGATCATCTAGATGAAAAGGTCATTTTTACTTTGATAAGTTTTCTTTTGACAAAGGAAAGTTCACAATTTTAGAACTATACCTTCCAAACTATTTTATTTGTATAAAGTGACAAAATGATTTCAAACACATTTACATGCAAAATTCAATTAAAATGATCATCAATTATATAATCCCATGTGAACACATGTTAAATGTACCTTTTAGCCTATCTTCTCCAACAGTAACTGAGACATTTATTTGTACAATATAAAAATATCTATGTAGTTCCAGTGCTAAGAGTGTTTGTCATAAATTTTACCTATTTTCACCTTCTCCGCATAATCATGTTTTGATGATAAATCATAACATCACTAATGTATTTCTGATCACACACAGCATAGCTGTGATTCATGTTGATGATAAAACTAGAGCTAGATTATTTCAAGCCATGGATACTCTGCGTGTAAAAGTGTCCTGTGAACAGATGGTGGGCGATGGCCCAGATAAGCTAGGGGATATTTTCTTCAAGAAATCTAGGAAATGTCCCAGGAGAAAACACCAAACTAACACCTCTGTGTGCTGCACTCTTCCTTTGGGAAAAGCTGATTTTTATAGCATTAAAGAAACATTCTCTCATTTAATAGTACAATTTATTTAAGTCAAGGAAAACGATCTTCTGACATCCTCCTTTAAATGTTCTAAAGAGGATAAGCAGATGATAGGTTGGAATCTGAATCCTATTTTCAAAGTACTTTCTCTTGGTAGCTACGAGTATTTCCAGGTATTGCAAAGACATACTGTACACCATAATATTTCCAACAAATGACCATCTGTCAGTCAGTGAACAATAAACCACTGGAGACCTCCCTACGCTAAACTTAGAAGTCCCATAGCTACCATGTGGGGCTCTCAGTAGATAGCCCATGAATAGCTACATCTTCGTGTCCATTGAAAAACATAACTTTTCCCATCGTGTACACTTTTAGAAATCTAACACACAATCACATGGTTTTCACTTAAAATCTCAGCTCTATTTCATAATTTGCCCAACCATGGATTCAATTGTATAATAAATAAACTCTGTTTACCGTAGCAGATGATATTGTTTAACCTTATCTGCTGTATGTAAAGGGAGACTGTGTCCACCAAAATTTCTTAATTCCTAATTATAATTTCAGACTGACATATATTCTGAAATTATTATATATAGTATATATGCATGTTTTTATTTATTTTCTTCAGGTGTGAAGGTGGGTCCTATTGTTACACAATTGTAGCTTATTATGCAAGTAAAATTGAGATTAATTTCTACAGAGCTGCATAAAACTAAGTGAAAATATCTACCAATCATCACTTTATGTTGGGCATTTTATTCCTGTCAAAAAAAACACCAAAACATTCATTAGTGAATGCAATTGGATTCATATTTCTAAACACCTGTCAAATATGGCAAAATAGTTATCTCGTAGGGGAAAAAGATCTATTTCCACAAGATAGATGATTCTTGCTTTTAAGAAAGATTTTTACATCACGTTTGTAAAAGTAAAACACCATTCATCAAAATTTCCGTTTTCTTGGTCATGCATCATTGATCTTAAAGATATGAAGGTAAAATTGACTTTACTGTTTCTTTTGTACAATTATAAATCCCAAACTCAGAGATGGTTTATCAACTTACTGGTGCTAAAAATGCAGTTCAAACCTGATTCTATGAGCACGAAGGCAAAACTTCAAACTGAAAAACAATCGCATCTTACGCACTATAATTAAAGTATCCTTTTGAGGAGTTGGCAAATGACAGGCTTTGGTGACTTGCTTTTGCAGTATTGCTGTCATACTGTGTACAGAGAGCAGCAAGTGCTTCCATTTCCCAGAAATTTTATGTGTGTGATGACAAGCCAACATCAGCCATGTTTTGTTGACATACGAGAGGGTCTACAATGACGTGTTTGGAGCTGAAAACGAAAACGATCATGTGGATGATGTCTTGCTGGGTATTTTATCCCTCAAATCTGGAATTTCATTCCAAGGTGCAGGTCTGTAATGATGCATTTTGGTACAACAAACACTTTTACATCCTGCACATTGAAATTCTTTTGGTTCTGTTCTGCCTGGTCATCTATAATTCTGTCCTCAGACTGTGTGACTGTGGCTGGTTTCTATTTAGATTTTAATAAAAACTTCAGTGACACTCATTCTGCAGCAAAGGGCACATGGTTTAACAAAGAAAGGGATATTCAAGTAAAACATATGGAAGAGTCAAGACATTAAATCAAAGACAGATATTTTTTTCTTTTAGTGGGAATCTTCTTTTAGTGGGTGTATTTGCCATTAGTCATGGGTCAATCTAGCATCTTCTAGAATTCTCCATATTGTTCAGTTACCAAATTTAAAACTCAATCACAGCCTTTTTTTTTTCTCAGAATGCTCACGGTTGCCATATTTCTCATTTTTCTTTCCTCATTCCTGACATGACTTTATTCATTCTTCATTTCTCTATTGCTTCATTGGTTATGATTTATGTCATAAGTCACCTCAAATACTTTGTGGATAGAGGCTTGGTATGCAGTTGTTAATATGAATGTTAATAAAACATGATTAGAACACTCCTTTTGCTCTTTAGGTGAGAAGGGGAATGTGCTCTCAGAGTTAAACTCTCAAAGTCAGTCATTTAGACTCAACTAGTCTGAATGCAAATTAAAATGTCTTCAGGAAAACATAACAGCATTGGAGACATCCATTGAGGCACCTCCAAACTGTTTTCCACAGTGGTTGTACCAATTTACATTCCCATTGACAGTGTAGAGGTTCTTTTTTTCCAGGTCCTTGAAAACATTCCTTATCTTTTGTTTTTCTGATAATAGCCATTTTAAGAAATGGGGTGGTATCTGTTTTTGGTTTTGCTTTGTAATTGTCTGATGACTATGATAATGAGCACCTTTCAAATACCTGTTGGCCATTTGAATATCTTCTTTGGAGAAATGTCTGTTCAGGTCTTTTCCTCATTTGTTAATCAGGTTATTTGGGGGTTTTGTTTGTTTATTTTTTCTAGAGTTGTATGAGTTACAAATATATTTTTAATATTTACCCTTTTTCAGAAATATAATTTCTGAATGCGAGCAAATATTTCCTCCCATTCTATGGGTTGCCTTTTCATTTTGTTGAGTGTTTCCTTTGCTTTTTAGTGCAGAAGCTTTTTAGTTTTGTGTAGTCCATTTGTCTGTTTTTGCTTTTGTGGCCTGTGCTTTGGGTGTCACATCCAAGAAATCATTGTCAAGGCCAATGTGAAGCAGGCTTTTTCCTGTTTTCTAAGAGTTGTATGGTTTCACATCTTATATTTAAGTTTCTAATTCATTTCTACCTGATTTTTGTGAATGGTGTAAGAGAAGGGTCCAGTTTCATTATTTTGTATGTAAGTATGTTAAAAAGCTATAATTAATCTCTAGTCTCCTCCATGCTCTATCTGTGTGTGTTTTAGACCAAATGCATTCAGCCTCAATGCTGTTACTTCTGAGGGAATTTATACTCTTGTTCTAGTTTATGTACTGGATGCTTAGCACCCATAAGAGTATTCCTGAAGAAGTTTTGGTGTCACCAGGCACCTGGAAGATATTTTGAAATCCTCCAATGGCACAGCCCTCCTGCAGCCATTAAAGGAACATGGCTTAAACTCAGAATCCTCTAGTGTCACAAAAATCTGTATTTTGTCTAGCACTTCTATTTTTTCCACTTCAAAGTGCTAACACGCATTTAGAACAACTGAGGGTAATCTGGGTTTCTGAACTAAGGGCCCTGCTACCCTCTCACAAAGTAGGTTAAGCACC
>NW_017731892.1:1049967-1051369 GCF_001890085.2 Hipposideros armiger
TGCTAATTCTATTTTTGGGCTTGTGTTCTATGTTAAGTTTTAGCCCATTCCAATTTTTTAATACTGTAAAAGGTCAAATACTTAATGTAATGCACTTTTTAGTGTCTGCACTAAATGCCACATTAATCTCAGCATAATTAATGAGCTGCCCCTGTATTTATTAAGCAGGCAAATAGAAGTCTTCCCCTAAGAACCCTATGAACCTAGCAGAATAATAGATAAGAAACATAAATTTTGCAGCTACGGCCTTGATGAGAAACAAGCTATCCTGCCCAAATATATTCCTTTTTGGCTTAATTTTCTGAGATCCAGAATTACAGTATAAATCCCGTCTATCAATCACTGTATTCTCATTACCATCAACCTTAAGAATCAATATTTTACAAGGCAGGCTAGGTAATTGGAGACTCACACCGGTAGGCAGGTGATTATATAACATTATTACGTTCCATGACAAGCTCATTCGGGAATCAGATTGCATGCAAATTGGCTTTTATGTCTCTACAAATCTCTGTTATGTAAACAGTAGCCATTCAAGTTCATCATATATTCCAATGGAAAATAAAACCAATATTGGATTCCCAACAAGCTTTAGGCAGACCTGGTGAGGAGATGCCCGTGGGTATATTATGAGCATACTCCATATAAGTTACTCATTATTAGAAGTGCCAAGCTACATAATTTTATTGACAGTGACTGCTGTCTTTTTACTACTAGTCACAAATGGTTAAAACTTAAGGGAATTTAGAAATTATGTAGGCCGGCAGTTCTTTAAAGTGTGGTCCCCCCCAGTTAGCAGCATCAGCAACACCAGGGAACTGGTTAGAAATGCAAGTTCTCAGGCCCTACCCCAGATCAAGTGAATGGGAAATTCTAGGGGTGGGGAGCCCCGAGAGTCCGTGTTCAGAAAACCTTTTGGGTGATTCTGACAAATGCTTAAATTCCAAGCCACTTTGCCTCATTTTGTCCAGGTTTGCAAGTGACAAAAACAAACAATTACTGGACAGTAAGGTCAAAAGGAACCTCAGATCTCCTGACTTCCCAAAGAATATCCTACTGCCATTCACCAAGAGAAAGATATCACCAAGATATTTATTGCATATTTCCAACATGATGCACACTGTTTCCAGTGTTATATACCAAGTTTCTCTCTTCATGGAGCACACTTTCTAGAAGAAGAGGAAAATGATGACAAAGAAATACATGTACTATAGATTCTAGAGCATCAAAGTGTGACAATGCTAACAAGAAAAATAAAGCAGAGCAAAGAGAAAGAAAAGCTACAGAGTGCAAGTTTAGACTGGCCAGGCCCTCTGTGAAGGGAATTTTGGGTTTGTAGCTCCAGAGTTAAATACATTCCCTCCTGGTTTTTGCCTTGGGTAACTCAATCCAACTGCAAGAT
>NW_017731892.1:1054034-1062228 GCF_001890085.2 Hipposideros armiger
AGCAAGACTCTGTCTGCCTCTTGCATGGATTAGCCCCACAGGCTGCATAGGTTAGCACAAACAACGAAGACCAGGAGGGACGTTTAACCTTACATTTACTATTTTTATATCATTATCTCTTTCCACACAGAGACTGATATTGTAAACTTAAACATACAGATGCAATAGGTAAACACAGCAGAACCTATTGTTATTACACCAAAAAGCCAAATCATTCAAAAGTGTGTAAACCTCAAGATAACATAATCATTGGCCATTCACTTACTACGTTATCATGTTTGCCAATGGAATCAAGCGTCAGCCATCCTGTGAAAATTGCATCTAGTCATTAAATGGTCTAGACTCATGAGACAAGTCAGTGATTGAAAGTTACCAGTAGAACAGAGTACGCCTGATGTTCCACTTGCTTCTCGAACCCCATGCCCAATACTTCATGTGGGGGCCACAGTTCTCTGTTTTCCATCATGCATTCTGACAGCCAGCACAGGATATTCTAAAACACACTATAACTGCAGCTCCTCAGTTCAGTTCAACTGTCATGGGGAACAAAAGGAAAGTATCTTAACAAAAGAACTCCGATAAGAGATATATTCTCCAGGGACTCATCCTCTGAATGTTAACCAGCACAGCATGTAAGCTACTTGCCCTGTAATCTCTTTATTTTCTGTCTTTAAAGTACCCTATTGTGGTGGAGCAATAGTCTCGTAGAGTAATTTTAAGGGGCAGCAAATCTTTGAGAACAATTTTCCATATTCAGAATTAAAACATGCTTCAGTGTTCTCAACAAAGGCTCTAACAGGATAAAAGCATCATTCTAAAACCACAGGAATCATTCATTTTCCCTGCTTTGTGTCTGTCCTAAAATAAATGTTTCTTTCTTCCTTGTGAACATCAAATGAGCTCTCTGATTTTNCTAACACCTCCATCACCTCACATAATAACCTTTTTGTTGTGGTAAGAACATTTAAGATTTATTCTCTTAGCAACTTTGAAGCATATGATAGAGTATTCTTAAGTACAATCACCGTGCTGTATGTATCATGGGGACCTAATGATCCCCGAGACTTATTTTTTTATAACTAAAAGTTTAATTGTATATGGGTCTTGTATGGTGATTGTGCAAGTGGTAAGCAACTGAACACAGGGATTGTCAGCATTGCCACACAGAACATGGTAAGAAAACTTGATACAAACAGACTTTGCAATATTTCTTTTGACAAAATTTTAACCAATTTACCAGTCACATTCTACCAGATCAGATAGATTAAATTCAGTTTTTCCATATCTAGGCCTAACCACTAAGATCTCATAGTCAGAATACATTTTAAACCTTTTTCTTCTTAACTTGAATATCTATCCAGCAGGTATTCTGCCACTAAGGTCCCTACACAGCCGTCAGCATGTCAGGAGAGGCTACAGTACGAGTCTGAGATACTATTTCTAAGATGCAAAGACACTGCTCATCCGATGCCTTCAAGTGCATATCATCGAAAAGGCACCACTGCCTTGCCTCCGTTACTGCACTGTTGTAACAAGTTCAATGTCCTCAGAGCTGAGCAGAGTACAAGTGACACCCCAGGTCCTCTGTTACCTGTGACCAAGGATATTCTTAAAGGAGAGGTTGTCTCCTTATCCAGAGGATGAAGCACTGGGCACCTCTGCGATTTAAAAATGTATTAGAAAATAAAATCTAGAAAGAGTTTATAATCAATTGTGCTTTCTGGTTAAAGCACACTCTGTGTAAGAATAGTTTAAATACCTGTAGAAACAATATGGAAGATGTTTAGACCTCGGTTGTCTGGATTTAGCAGGAAGTATTATAATGCAGGGGCGCATTGGTTTTGTGAAGCAGATCCTGGTATTCCGGGGAATTCACCAAGAATAAGAACACTCAGTCTTTTGAGCCTTGTAATTACAACACATGACACGCTCACCCAAGTTTTGTTGTCCTTGATCATTTTGGTAAATAATCCTTAAAGAAATAATAATAATTTTAACAAATCATCCAAATGATAGAAAAACAAGAAATAATAGTCTCCACTGACAATTAGTATGGTCTATTAAAACAAGAGACTGTTATTTGTCTCGTGGTCACCTGGGTCCTGCCCACTTTTCATATCAGTTGGGCCCCATCTTCATATTTCGCCTCCCCATGTGGCCAACGCTATTCAGTTGTAAGGAGTTCTCTCAAATATCCAAATACACTGTAGCTTGGTCTCTGCGAAAGCATCTGTTTTTTGTAACATTCTAGGCAGGTAAACACCATCTCTCTAGCATAGGTACATGTTAATGTCATTAGGCAAAGGAGAAGGTAATCATATGGGAAAATGCCTGTGTCCAAATCCACCAAAATGGTTTCCTCATCATGATGGTATGTATGTCAGCTCTAAAATCTGATGTAACCTTTTCTCCAAATGAAGTGGCACTTTGGCTTAGGATTATTGGCAGCAGAAGCAGGGACAACATGTCATATTTTACAGACTAAGATTTAAACTCTGGGATTTCAGAACTCATATGCCAAATAACTTGAGTAATGTTTTACGCTTCGTTGCTACATTCAGCATATCCTATTGACAGATGTGATGTAAAGTGCACTATTAGGGGTGTCAGAAAACCTGGGTTGTCATCCTGGTTCTGTCATTAACTTCTTGCGCAACCTTGAATGAGTTGATTACCCTCTCTGGGCTGCAGAATTCACCTGTAAAATGCATACCAGATGATAGTCAAGGTCACTTAAGCTTAAAATGCTTAGCCCTTCAATTTACATCATTCAGAATATGTTTTACCATGGTTGTAGGAATCCTCTGGTCTCTTAAAACATGTTTTGAAGGATGTAAGGATGTGTCTATAGCACTAAGAATTTATTTATTTTGAACTATGAAACGGTGTGTACAAACATTGTGTAGAAATTTAACAGTGATGCATTGAAAGATCGCCAGAAAAAGCAGACATAAAGACAGAAAACTTGGAACATCATTGCTTGATGTGAGAGCAAGGGTCCAATTCTCTAATGCTTGCATTCACTTAACAAACGTTTCATGAGCACCGACTGTGTGCTCGGCAACATGCCAGGTCTTTTGGAAAACAAAGGTGGTTCATTATATGACCCGATTCACTTAACGGCAGCACGTTTGGGAATGTTACCCTTTTGGCAGGCGGGATACATAGAATGTCGTACTGCACTCAAAGTCAAGGTCTTTAATAAAGAGGCTTTATTGGCTCTTAACCACCACTTGACAAATGAGAAAGAAGAGAGGAACAGCTGTCTGTATCTGGCCAGGCTTGTTTCCTCCGACTAATCAGACTGTGGGACTCCACCCTGGATGGTTTGGAGAAAGCTCGCCAGCGAAGGGTGAACCACAATCATCCCAGAATGGGGCCTCAGTGCTTTTTAGAACGATGAGCTTTCTGCTTGGTTGTTTCCTTCAGAGAGAAGAGAAATGAAATGTCACAGCGATTAGCGGGGCCGTGGACAGTGTGGGGAAGGCTGGCTGCGGCCAGCATCCCAGTTACTGGAGGAGGCAGGGCTGGACCCTGGCGCCTCCTGGCACTCTCAGGTGAGCCTAGCCACACGATGGCAGGAAGCGTGAGAAGCATTCCTAAGAAAGGTCCTGGCAACGCACCGATGAGCTTGGCTTGCTTTGAGGGCGAGTGTGGGGACCACGTTCACGGTTTCTTTAATCCAAGCCCTGCCCTACCACATAATGAAAAATTGTCGCTGGGGATGTCTGCGGTAATAGTTGAAGAGTGGCCTCCTAGCCCTTCCCCTCAGCTCTAACCAATTTATTTTAATACATGTAAATCTATGCCACGGATCTGGCAAACATGACAGCGCTTTCTATGGGCTTTCACCTTTCACATTCTAAGGGCAGAAACTGCCCCATCTTGAACGGAACTTTGTCAGCCTGGGAGGGTCTGCCGGTACTAACACACATATCCTTACAAGTAGAGTGTGCCATGCACAGTACATGGCACAAATCAATTTCAAAAGAGAAGGACCTAGCTCTTGAAACAACGATTACAGAAAGACACTTAGTATCCTGTCACTGCCCACACGTAGCCTTTGAGTGGGCCTTTGAAACCCACTCATTCAACGATCGTTAGGAGCAAGTGCTGTCAATGTAAATCAGCCGGTCGAGTTCATAGAGAGGCACAGCACCTGCACTTGGGACTTAAAAGCTAACGCAGCCCTGCATACTGGTGAGATGTTAAACTCATCACCGCAGACAGTGTTGTCATCTCAGAGGACGAAAGTGCACGAGTTCTCCTAGGGCTTTGCTTCACGTGGTCTTGTCCTTTTACGGGCCTTGAAAATGGGAGGACAAGGTTATGAAGGCATCAGGGCCACCGAGAGGTTTTCCTGAAAGAAGTGAGTGATGAGAAGCAATGATCCAAAAGATAAGGGTATTGATGACATAACCCACNTATTCAGTAAATTTGTTAAAATACCTCAGGTTGTAGTTATGAAAGTACTGAACTGGGAGTACTCTACTTCATGACTTAAATAGTCCTTGATTAGTAAAACTATCAACAAACAATATGTTCAGAAATGGAAACAAAGACATATTAATATATAATTTTGTTTTTGTTAACATAGCATTCACAATTTTATCACTGAACACCTAAAAATAGCAATGAAATATTTATAGTTGAAAAACTATATATCTGAATTTTTCATTATATAATATTCCCCCATCCTTTATATTGATAAACATTAATGAAGTGTCATTTCATGTATTCTCTACTCCTCATATTGTTTCAACTTAGATTATTTCATTTCAATATTTACCATTTTATTGGCCACCACAGATTGCTTATAAACTCCACAATTATTCAAATGAATTCTGATAATGGTGAAGAGTTCTGCTAAGTGTTACAAAGAGATCACAGTTGTAGAAAATTAATATCCCAGTTGGTAATTAGAATACAAGAGAAATTAAGTGCAGGTAACAGGAATAAATGAATATTACATCAACCTGAATACTAGCTATAAGACTATTTTTACTCTAGAGAGTTTATGAAGTTAGTATGAAGTGTAATTTTGTATGAATAAAATTAAACCATCTTTAAGGCAAATTAAAATATTTTAAACTACATTGCGTCTGATATTTTTCAGTGTTAGGATGTTGTTGCTAACCCACCAGTCTTTATAACTGTAAGCTGGATACTACATAAAATTTAATAATATGCATGTTTCCCATTCAAGACTTACTAATTTTTGGAGGTATGACCTGAAAAAAATGAGATGTCCACTTATAAAATAAGCAAATAGGTTCATAGTTTTAGGGGTGGAAGTGCCACTATTAATAATAATAAATGCATGACTTTGTATTAAAGAAAGGGGAGCAAGGGAGGGAAGGAAAAAAGAGAGAAAAAATGTTTTTGCAAATTAAAATTAGAGTTGGAAATTTTTTTTTNCAATGTTTAACAGAAATTATAGTTTTCTGACCACTTCCAGCCCACCCACCACCACTGTTCCTCAGTGAATCCAGGATGAAGTGTGAACTAACATGGAACTAGCAGCTGATATAAGACCATGGCAGCACCCTGTCCTGGTGGTCACCCCCTGCTGCCACAGTCTGGAGGAGCTAAACTCAGGATTTGATTCTTTCAGACTGTGCCTCAAAATATGACAAATGACCGTTTATTTTAACTTCAACTGCTTTTGTACTTAGAAAAATCTCCCAATTCAAACTGTTTTCCTAAATGTCTTTCTAGTGTTTTTTGATGCTCATTTTCTTACCTACTTCGCAAGGTCTCTGTCATTTATCTTCATGTATAATATAGGTAAGAATATAAACTAATATGTTTCTCCAAGGAGCTAGCCAAATTTCCCAGTACCAGGATTTTTTTTCATTTGATTGAATGATACAGACTTAGGTGCCGGCATAGAAGTGTAAAGACTTAAGGAAAGATAAATCTCTTCTATCTTCGAGTTAGTTAATATTTAGAAAAATTTTAATTTTTATATGATTTACCAATTTATAGTGAGTCAATGCTATTACTTATATAAACATGAATGGTTTGCATTAAAATAGTCAAGTTCTATGGCAGCAGTGGACATAAAGTGAATTAATAACATTGGTCAACATTGTGATTGATGTAATCCAAAAACAATTCAGCTAGCTTATAGCTTACAACTTTCTAAGATTTAACATTCTATTTTATTAAGTGATTGTTAAAATATGAAAATAAGCAATAAAAACTAACATTTCTGACTTTCACATTTATGAAATGGAAGTGAAACACACAGAGAGAGAAACGCTTTGAAAAAAAATAGTAAAATTTCCACATTCTCCTAGGCAAGTAATAGAAAATAGAGATAATTCCGATTATCCTGTGCTGTTTTGAAACCTGAGTAAAGGTTTCAAATTTCAGCACTGGATCTTCCTGGGGAAGGGAGCCTTGGCTTCTGAAAGGGTCTGGTGTTCACAGTCCAGTTATGTCCTGGTCCTTTGGTTCTGTGGGGGCAGGAGGGAGTGAGACTTGGGTTTTAAGTACAGCTGGAGGTCACATTTCTCTCCTCTGTGCCTGTTTCGCTCACTGCATGACTTAGGGTTTTGGTCCGCTGTCTCTGAAAAGCAGCTCAATAGCTCATTAAACAGCATAGAGCCGTGGTGAGCTGGTTCTGCAGTTATGAGAGCACCCACCCTGGACGGCTACCTGATTACATAAATCAGCAGAAGGGNTTCAGCCTCAATGCTGTTACTTCTGAGGGAATTTATACTCTTGTTCTAGTTTATGTACTGGATGCTTAGCACCCATAAGAGTATTCCTGAAGAAGTTTTGGTGTCACCAGGCACCTGGAAGATATTTTGAAATCCTCCAATGGCACAGCCCTCCTGCAGCCATTAAAGGAACATGGCTTAAACTCAGAATCCTCTAGTGTCACAAAAATCTGTATTTTGTCTAGCACTTCTATTTTTTCCACTTCAAAGTGCTAACACGCATTTAGAACAACTGAGGGTAATCTGGGTTTCTGAACTAAGGGCCCTGCTACCCTCTCACAAAGTAGGTTAAGCACCTGCCAAGGTAGCAGAGTCCCCCATTGCCAGTGTGTGTGCCAATGTCAGCAGGAAGCCAGCGCTCCCCCAAGCCCTTCTCGGGCTCACCCCAACCACTGCGCAGTTGAGAAAAACAGTGTCATGACTGATTTTCTACAGCGTGTGCTCACAACTTACAAGCATAAATGAGCTCTTCGTAATGCGAAGAAATTAGAGGGCTCAGTTGCATTTATCTTGTGTGTGGAACAGAGGGGCGAAATGGAAGTTTCCACAGTTATGTAACAAATAAAAAATTAAGAAGTAGGTGGAGATCCCCACATTAAAGCAATGTTAAGCATATGATCCATTTAAACTTGGCACTTAAACAGTGAGTAAAGCTATCCAAGGGTCCTAATTGATCATTTGGAACGTGGGCAAAAGTGTTTGGCATAACACAACGTGCAGTAGTGTGATCATAATGTGTAAATTGTGCTTGCAACGCCTCTTCAAATGCGCCCATGTCAGTAACCGAATCGCTCCAGGTAATGAAGGAGGACTCCCTCATCAGAGAGAGCTATCTCATTTACCCCGTAATACATCCCAGTTTGTAGAGTAGGCGGGTAAAAGGTTGGTTCTGCTTCCCCGTGCTTTCACTTGTAACAAGTCTGTCTCAGGAAATGATGGGAATGTTTGCCTGTGGATGAACGACATAATGTGACTGTGAGAATACAATAGAGTGCGATCTCTGAGCAACAGCGGTTGGAGCCCCAGCCCAAGCTGAGCTGCCGCTGAGCTGCCAACAGGTGGCAGGATGGCTCAGCAAAAAAAAAAAAAAAAGAATAAAATCGAAAACATCACTTACCTCATTTCAATAAGGATCGCTTTCCCCATGAACGTTTCCTTAAAATGTGAAAGCAGTGCTATTGATTTGCAGGTCTTTCAAGATACATAATGTTTTGCTATTTAAAAAAAAAAAAACAGTCTGTCTAATAAGAACCAAAGCCATATATTTGGTTTACAAACATGATCATAAAAGGCCAAGTGTACGTGACCATTGTGAAAAATTAAGGTATTGCAATTTTCACCCCTCTGATTCTGCACCCCTTCTTTCACTAGATTAGTTCTTATTCATAAGCTTTATGTAAATTATTAAATATTTGTCAAATATATAGCTTATATCTACATACATGTGTGTGTATGCATATATATGA
>NW_017731892.1:1069668-1071199 GCF_001890085.2 Hipposideros armiger
TCTGACATGGACACACATGTCAGGACCAGGATTGTAGCTCAGGTCTCCATGACCTCAATATGTACACCTGTGCTAAGGGCTCGCATTTATTTCACAGATGAGGAAACTGAGGCGAGAGACATTAAGCAACTTGTTCCAAAGTTCATGGTTTTCCGTACCTACCATTGTTTTAGGTGGCTACGTTGAGGGACCGAAATAAGGGGAAAATAAAAATGTAATTAAGTAAAAGCTGCTACAGTGGGGTTTCCAGGTTGAACTGAAGTGCTGATTGGAATGCTGGTCATAAGATGAATGGAAGGCTGCAAAAAGGCTGGCCGTCACCCTCCCTTATCCTCTTAGGGAGTATCTAGGAGCTACTGCTGACATTCCTAAACTTCCTCATCCAGTAGAATATGATGTGGGGAAAGCCCAAATACAGTTATAATTTACAACAAAGCCAACAGCAATATTTAAAAGGAAGAAAGAAACCCCTGTGGAACCCCCAATGGGCATTTCCTTTAGGTGAAAATGAAAGGACTTCTAGAGAAGATTGCATCTTTTTTTTAATGGCAGCATTGGACTTCATTTTGGGGTTTAAATGGCAGGAGAGCGGACTAAATAAAAGCTGTCACTAGACATCTGACGTTCCAGAAGCCATGAAGCAGAGCACAGAGGACGCCTGCAGTGCAATGCACGGGAGCGAACACACACCCAGGAACCGGGCCATCTGGGCTGTAGGCCGCACTTGACCTTACATAACCCTGGCAAAGTAATGCCGACTCCTCCAGGTTGTTTCTGCCAGTGCAAAGGCGAATGATACTTTCCCTCTTAGATTCCACTGCTGCTTTAAGAATTCAATGACATGATTATATGTGAAAATATCGTGAAGCCTGAAAGCAATATACAAACATATTATTACCTTGGTCAAACATGTGGCCTGCAGCCAAGAGGATGTAACCCAGAAAGGAAGAAACTTCGCAGCAGAAGAGGGCCTGGGAAAGCAGGTGCTGGGGGAGGGCTCCAGGAGCTAAAGGAAGGATGGGGGGAACCTTCCTTCAGACAGACTGTGGACAGACCGGGCCATTGCCTGGCCAGGGTCACTCATGCAAAGGCCACCCCAGCCTGCTGGCATCCCATTCGCCCTGCAGAGGGCAGCCAGGCACCATGGCAAGATCTGGAGCCACCTTGTGGCCAGAATGCTAAAGGGTCCTTCGTCACCTCCTAAGGAAGCACAGAGAATCACGGCCCAGTCACTCAAGCCTCCAGTTGTCACCAGTACAAGCTGCACGGTAATTCTCTCCTGGCCTCCCCTTAGAAGGCTATTGGAAGGAATGTGTATAGAAATACACTGAAAACAGAAGTTTTACACACTTATAAGGGAGTTTTTAATTTTACCATTGTGAGTGTTTGCATAAGAGAATGTCTGCCTGGTATTCTAGGAGCAAGGAATATTCTTACAGGAACACAGGTGCATCGGACAGTATCCTTCCACCAGGAGTAAACTCTTGAATCTCTGCTGCTTTGTTGAGTTCCATGTGATTCTTAATTTTAA
>NW_017731892.1:1073671-1074579 GCF_001890085.2 Hipposideros armiger
GCACTATATAGGTCTTTTGTCTTCAGTTTCTGACTAAGCCCACATCTGTTTAAATTTTTAAAATCTTTTAAATCGGTACACTTGTTGGGGTCAGTGTATAGTGAAGCTAAAAAAATCATTTCCTTAGCCTCATACTTATACCTATAATATAATACATTACACAATCACATTTGGCTTTATATTGTTTAAATTTTCATTTTAAAACATGTTGTCATTTTCCTATGATCTAGGACCAGGCCACATACTTAAAACACTTGGATTCAACAGGTAATTATTGACCTTCTAAGATCTGCAAGGCAATACCCAAGATAGCTGTATATCTCTGTATGTCCTACTCTATCTGTGCACAGAGAGGTGAGCTGCTGAATGTACTTTATTATAGTTGCATGCATTAATATTTACTGAGGGCCTGCCATCAGCCTGGTATTTTACAAGGCTCTGAAGATGCAAAAGTAAATAAGCTTCCTCTTGTCAAGTTCAGTAGATGCTCACAGAGACACCAGGTAAAGGGATAAGATAGAGGCACGCATATGCAGGAGGTGCTAAGAGCACACAGTAGAGTAGCTCCTGACACAGGCTGGGGGGGGGATGGTAGAAGCCAAGTAAGAGCTGACATGCGAATGGTTGTGAGGGTGGACATTCCAAGCAGAGGAAGAAACCCGTGCCACAGGATGGAGAAGTAAGCACAATTCAAATCACAAAGAAGCTCCAATGCACGTCCGCACACCTAGATAGGAAAGAGTTCAAGGGTAATCGTCTGGTTAGAAGGGAACCCTGAACATTTGTCTTGAAACCATATTTGCAAGCAAAAACAATGTTTTACCATAGATTTTTACTGGAGAGAGTGGAACTGATGGATTTTGTACATGGGGATTAACTAAAGAACCCCAAAGTCATACCACTGAGAA
>NW_017731892.1:1081699-1084881 GCF_001890085.2 Hipposideros armiger
AGACTAAAAGCTGTTAATAAATTTGCAGGGGAGTTGAAGCAAAAGTTTAGGAAGCATTTAAATAGAGTCTCTGGTTAGTGGAGTGAACAGGCCTCTTTCAAAAAGTCTTTCACTTAAGCCACAAAGTTGATTTCTGTTTTTTTTGTTTTGTTTTCATCAACAGTGCCTAAGGGCATAATTCAAATGAATGTTGAGAAAAAGCTTAATTATTTCTCTCTTTGTTCTCATACTTATTGTTGTCAAAATCAAACAGTATTTGTTAAGCCTTCATATGTACAATTCTGATTGAGGTATGTTATTTTGGTGATAAATATTAAATAGTGTCACTTGTGAATTGTCTGTAAACAAATGGTTGAGGTAAGGACAATCATAATTTAATTTCCAATTAGACTAGAAATTGTTCATGGAGGAGAGGAAGAAAGCAATGCTGACCTTGAAAGGGAAATCACATTCAAAACCTCTCATAGTGAGACGATCGAGGAAGCAGAGACACTGAACAAAAAGAGTGATAAGAATATGGACCCATTCTGTATACAAAAAAGGGAGAAAACTAACATATATTGTGTACCTGCCACCCCAGGTGTCTTCCTATGTGTGTTTCATTGAATCCTCAAAATACCTCGGGAAAATCTGTTCTCTCCATGCAGGAAAATGAGACATAAAGAGGAATGGTAGTGCTGGACAGAACTCAAGTTGGCATGCTCCAGGAGTTCCAGGCGGTGGTGCTGGCGGTGGTGGTTGCACACTTTGTAGAGCGAAGCGACTACTGTAGAGCGTACAGTTCTGAAGCCAGCTCTCCTAAGCTGCGTTGGTGTCCTGCTCTGACCCTGCATCGCATAGTCTCTGTGTGGGCCATGCGTTTAATGTTTATTGGTGTCTATCCTTGCGTAATGATCGTTCCCAAAGCGGTTTGTGAACCCTATAAAGTCAGGGATCACACTTTCCATTACTTTGTCTCCATTGTGGAATTTTGAGTTGTTTTAGCAGATGTTTGGCAAATATTAATTGCATGATTCACCTTTGACACCCAAGATTCTAGGGTAAAAAAACTGTGGGCCCAGGCGAAGACTCCGCTGAATTTGCAACGTAAGCCTTAGCTTTGCCAGCAAGTAATGCGAATTAAAGGTGTGCCTCAGCATTGCTCTCTTTCAGATAATTTCTTGATTTAAAAAAAAAATAACAGGATAAAACCAAGGCCAGGAGCACAGTCTTAATATCAGAATTTCCACCTGGGTTATGCTTATAAATAAATGCCAGTATCTCCACTTAAAGGAACTGTAAATTATCAACTAGCAAATCAATGGTAAAATAAAGAGGCAAAATTGTTAAAAATTTTAAGATCTTTCCCATAGCAAATTAGTGTATCACAACCTTGTCATATAAACATCAGGTCAAAATGCCACTCCCTTAGGCAGGCCTTCACTGGACACCCCACATNGTGTGTGTGTGTGTGTGTGTGTGTGTGTGTGTGTGTGTGTGTACCATAATAGAATACCCTTGCTCTTAGTGTTAATACTGAATTATACTAACATTAATGTCATGTACTCTTAGACTATAATACTACTATGAATTAATTCATTTAATCCATGATTCTATTGGTAGAAGCTGTTATGATTGTCATTGTACACTTGAGGAACCTAAGGGACAGAGCAAGAGCAGTTAAGTAACTTTCCAGGTGTCACCCAGCTGGAGGAGGAGGAGCTGGAACTCAAACCTAGCATCTTCCTTCAGAGCTGACACTACTAACCATCGCACAGGACAGGGGTTCTTACCTTATGGCATCAACCAGGAGAGGTTCCCAGGGAGTTAATGTGCTGAATATAACTGAAGAAACTGATGATAAAAATGAAGAGAACTTATAAGAAAATATTTTAATAATCTTGTGATGAGGAAAGAGTTAGTATCAAGACACAAAATCCAGAAAACACAAAGGCAGGTTTGACCACAAAGAAAATTAAATACTTTATGTAGCAAAAGGAAATTAACTACACAATGAGATGCATTTTTTCATCCTTCAACTTTGAAAACAAATCATTTATCTAATAATGTCCAGATGTATCTAATGTTGAGAGAGAAAGTGCTTTTATACTCTGTAGGAGTGCAATGAAATGAAATGAGTGCAACAAAAATTGACAGTTTGTATCATAAACTTAGCATGAAACAGCCATTAAATTTTTTAATTCTTTTTTGACAATTTGAAGGATAAAAAAGTTACACATCATATTTAATCATTTTGTCTTAAACCAAATTACATAATTTCACAAACAAGTACAAATACCTCCCCTAGAAAAGGTCAAGAAAATAATCATTTCCAGCAAAAGAAAGAAACGTCACCTGCATCACCCCACTGTCTCGTAATCCATTTTATTTGTCATCGCTTGCTATGGACTGAATTGTGTCACCCCCAAAATGCATAGGTTGGAGCCTTAACCCCAATGTGACTGTATTTGGAGATGGGGCCTTTAAGGAGGTGATTAAGGTTAAATGAGGTCATACGGTGAGGGCCTGCTCCAATAGGATTAGTGTCCTTATAAGAAGAGCTAGAGACCCGTGGGAAGCACACAGAGAGGGGACCACGTGAGGACAGAGCCAGGAGGCAGCATCTGCAAGCCACGGAGGGCACTCTCACTAGAAACCAAACGGTGGTATTGACCTTGAACTTCCGACCTCCAGAACCGATGAGAAAATACCTGTGTGTCGTTTAACCCCCAGCCTGTGGTGCTTTGTTATGTGGCCGGAGACAGCTTTAGCTGCTTGAATTGTTTGGTCCTTTGCCAATATATGTCACCGCTTTAGAGGCACATCAATCAAGCTTTTAGGAACTGGGTTGTGAAAATGGACATGTCTTCTCCTCTGAAGCTTTGTATGTATAAATGCATGTGTACTTGATGATGCCTAAAGTCAGACAGATGGGTAAGCAGTTCTGCGAGGGAGTGGAGCAATCCGTCAGGGGCAGTCCAGTGCTTTGGCTTCGGGTTCCAGCAGACCTAGGTCTGACTGCTCGACCGCTTAGCAGCTCGGCAAGCCCTTAAACACCTGGAGGCTTCCGTGTTGTTTTTCCCACGTGTGAAATGAGGGCACACTGCCTCACCTGGTGGAACTGATATGAGGACTTTTTTAAAAAGTATTTCTAAGGTCTGCATGAAGATGTACCCAGCGAATAGTCATTATTATTATTTATT
>NW_017731892.1:1089941-1101749 GCF_001890085.2 Hipposideros armiger
AAAAAAAAAAATCTTTAAAAAAAAATACCCTTAAAAAGCATCAATAGAATTTTCTTAAAATATATCTTCTGTAAGATTTAACATTTGAGCTATTTTAGTAAGTATAAAAGTTTACCATTTTGGTTAACTATATCATGAAGTGGGTTCAGTTACTTACAGATCTGCTAGGATTACTCAAGGCCTCAAACTCTCTCATCATGAAAGCCTGTCCTGATAATTGATGGTTAGAATAAAGTATGGCTTGCCTACTCGAAAAGATTTTGAGAAAGTGTGTAATTTGCTTTCGTAGGCTGACAGTATAAAAGAAAAAAAGACACTCACATGCTCTCTATCAGAAACAATACTTTTTTTTTTTTTAAAGCTTGTCTGCTTTTGTTTCCCAAGCTGAAGGATAGTAGAAGTTTGAGTTCCTTAGAGAATTTACCTAGCTGCCTGGCATCCAGAAATTCTGACAGGACACCCTTGAAGACAATATTGGGCCCCAAAGGGAACATTTTTAACTGAGCAAGGAACAAGGCACCCAGTTTCTCCATGTTTACCTACTTACCTGGAGCTCAAATACAGAGGTTGTGAGGGTTTCTGCTTCGTTTGTTGTTTCAATATGTCCTTTTGCTTTTCTGAATCTGTCTCTTGGTGGAGCTCACCTTCCTTCCTTTCTCTCCAGGTCACGGGTTTGGTTCGTCCAAGATGTCGCGTGCACAGACCTTTCCCAGCTACGCCTCGGAGCAGAGCGAAGAGGCTCAACAGTCCTTGTCCCGGTCCAGCAGCTATGGGTTTAGCTACAGCTCCAGCCTCATTCAATGACACACAGAGGACCACTGCTGACCAGAGAGACAGTCTGTCCTGGGCCCGCTCGTAGGGTGGTGGCACCCTCTGCCTCTTGGGAGACCGATTGCAGTATAAGTTGAACCGGGTTGGGTCTCGCCCCAATCCCAGTGGAAGGTTAAAAACTGGACTCTGCTTCCTTGATTCCGTGGCTAAGTCCTTTATTTATTGAGTTTCTTGGGGGGGAAATCTATGTTTTACAAAAATAGAATCCAAATTGTATGAACAGTCATTTAAATAAAATCCTTTGGGTCTGACCATAGCAGTAGCCTGGGCATCATGACAGGTGCCCTCACGGGCTTGTACCTGGGTGGTGGGCATAACCCCTGTGCTCATGGCTCAGGCCTCCGGCTGATGGCAGGGTCGGCCCTAGACATAAGGTGACCCACCACAAGCTGTGTGCCTGTAAGGCTTTGGCAGGAACAAATATGGTAAGCTCCACAAATGGCATCATAACTCTCTACATATAAATAAGCCCAGTGGCAATTAAGGGAACATGAAATTTAGAACACACTATTAAGCAGGGCCATGTAGCTCTACTTGTGTGTGTGTGTGTGTGTGTGTGTGTGTGTGTGTGTTTAGACAAATATAGATATGGATATTGCTATATCCATCTATATCTAACACGTATATATCAAATGTGTGCTGAAGGTGACAAGCTATGCTCACTTACATTGTCAAAACTGTAATTTGGTGCATTAAAATTAAGATTGTTATGTTGAATAGCTATTTTTGAAATAGTGCTATAAAAATGGCTTCTTATTAGCAAAAGTATTTATATAGTCAAGTCTGCTCCTATGACGAGTGTGAGAATGTGAGAAGGGGTACACTTTGGAAGCAAAAGAACTGGTCTAGCTGTCCTACATGTATGTCACCGTCATGTCACCATGCTGTCTTTCTGGTTAGTATCTCCTTGTGTTGATGTTTCTCCCTTTGGCAACCCCGCTGAGCTACATGGGGAAGACTGGATGTGATCACCAAACAGCTTCCATTTAGTCTTGAGAAAAAAAAGGCTCTATGTGAGAAAGATAAGATAAGATAAGATAAGAAGAGCTGAGCTATTTTGCAGCCACAGGACCACAGGCAGGGGTTGTAGATGTCATTTAAAATGGCACACATGCTGTCCTCAGAGAGCCGACAGGGCCTTGTCATTTACATGCAGCCAGAATTCGCTGGGCTTTGCTTTCCTTTTACTGGACGTGGGCCGGCTGGTCTTATAAGAAAATGGATTCATCATAATTTTTTTCATCCCTGACTTTAACGACAAACCTTCAAGGTTTAAAGGGAAGTGGTGATTTCCACATGAACTGAGGAAGTTTGGCTAATTCAGGTCAACATAGGTAGTTTTGCCTTCAATTTTGGAGTTCACATGAGTAAAAATAAAGATGATTTTGCCCGCATTATCCGATGCCACGTGCCTAAGATGGTCAGCTCACAAATACTCCCAGGGGCTTGAAACAGCAGTGAGCCCAGGTCATGTAAGATGAAAACCTGATTTTTTTTTTCTAATAGCAACAGTTTCTGAATTGTCCAAGTTAGTCTGTTGAAGGGGTGCCTGTTTTGCTGATCTGTGATAAGATAGGTTTTCATCCCTATCCTTAGTTTAAATACAGGTCGACAGTTCATTCCAGAGAATTACTACAGAATTAAATGGTTCTGGGTGTCTCCTTGATAAATCCGCAATTAGAGCAACCACCTAGACTCTTTGCATCTCTCAGATAAGTATGAAACCCCATCAAGATGCTAATCATAAGAGTTAATGTGGCTGTGAAAAATAATTATCCTAAGCTTTCATGGATAAAAAGAAAATTACTCCAGTGCTCGGCACTGTGAATTTTGCTGACACAGCAGAAGAGCAGATGATTGGCTCGTTCATGACGGTGAAGCAGCCTTCCTTGAAATCCCAGCGTTCGGAGTTAAGCACCTCTGAATGACTTGAGGACGTGGCATTTGCTTTTGAAATGCCATTGGTAAAGCTCACCAGAGCAACTCCCAGCTGAGACCACTGAGCGCAGCTCCTGGTGTGGCGCCATGCTCAGAGCAAGCCTCTCTGTGGCTCACTCGGTCGAGCTGTTGCTTAGAGACCACAAGTTTCTACAAGGGACTTTGGGGAAAGGCCCCCAGGGGTCCTGGTTTGTGTCTCAGCTTTATTAATGTGCCAGGAGCACAGACAGCGAGTCTAGGCGGGATTCTGCTAATTAGATGAGTCTGCTCTCCTGTGGATTCGGTGGGACACACAATACCTGCATGAGTTCTTTCACACTATTTGCTTGTCACCGTTTCCCGTGAGCATAGCTGAGAGGGTAGCAAAGGGCAGGCATCATCTCGGGCCAGTTTGCTCCGAGCATCATGCCGTAGAAAGAGCCCGGGAGGTAGAAATGTCCTTCCCACGTCTTTACCCAATCTCATCCCAATGTGAATAATGCTATAAAATATCTCATGGTACAATTTTGGAGATTTATTCTAGCAGACTCCTCCAACTATACTTACGATTGCAGCTAAGCCCAAGTTGCCAAATGAAGAGACAGGAGACTTTATATTAACCTAGTATCCTTGACATAAGGCAGTGTGCATTGTAGTAAAAATGGCAGGCAGATACATCGTCTACAAAAACCAAAGATGAAATGTTACTGAACCAGCCTCCTGGAACGTCATAAAATCCATTCCACCAGAGCAACCAGTGGTCATAGGCATGTGTTCAACTCCCTCGAACTTGCAGCTTTTTGACTGAAGATGCCTCTATACCTTGCAAGTCACTGTTCTCCCTTCAGAAATTGTATTATATCTTTAATAAACACGTGACTTTTTCATTGTGAGGGAGTGACTGGCTATGAACCAAAGACATCTTTTGGCTCCTTCTGAAAGTGATTCAGTTGGGGGTTCCTCCCAGGTTGAGACAGGTGAAAGGGGAGGGTTGCAGTTTCCACATCGGGTTGGAAGAGAGAAAGATGAAGGAACCCAACTCAAGTCACGAAGGCCCTTCTAGCGGCAGGGTCAGCCTGGGGACACACATGTCACAGAAACATTACACGAGGGGATGCATTTTTTTATGTCCCCAGGTTTTTCCTCTGATAATATTGTTGTACACATAACATTATATTTAAAATGCAGAAAAGTCCAAAATAACTTTAGTCTAGTGGTTTACTATGCTGGTGGGGGAAAAGAAAACACATCTTTCGTTTATTCATTGAATGAATAATAGGCACTCAGAACCAATTTATTGATGCAGGTTGCAAATATTTATGAATCAATAGGTTCTGTCCACAGCCGCAATTTGAAGTGAATGAAATAAGAAATATATATTTATTTATATGTTAGGGAAGATGTTGTTTGATAGAGCATGTGAAATAAAGTGAAACATATTTATTAATAGTAAACCTCACCTTTTTCACCAAGTAGTTACTAGAGTACTAGTCCTAGTATCTTGTCCAATTTTTCTTTCTCTTCTTTGGGCAGTTATGTTTGAAAATTATTTATTACCTATAAACTGGTCAGCCACTTATACTTTGTGTCCAATATAGAAACAGTGGACTGATAAATAACTTTACACTGTTAGCAGTTTCTACAGATCCAATTTATTGCATGTGGTATTTTTATGGTAGCTATTAAAAATACATTATAAAAAAATGATGTTTGCCCCTCATTTTTTGGCCAATATCTCAGAAACTGTTAAACAGCATGAGTACCTCATTCCCTAGATTATTGAGACACTTCCTAAAGTCGACCATTAATGATACAGTGAAAAAAGCTAAGCAAATTATATTCTCATAAAAAATTGTATGCCTGTTTTGATTATTATGATGCAGCACAATAAATGGGCAGTGTGCTTTCAGTGGGACTATGCCTAAAGGGCCTTTAACACCTCATGTTACAACAAAGATTATGCTAAGAGCTGCTCAAAGTGAAAAGTGTTCGTTTTTCTCCAATTCTAGTAACATACTATGTCGGTTCATATCTTACAATTTCAAATTACTTTACCAATAATTAACTATACTTTACAATTCCCCCAACCTCAGCCTTCTCAAAATAGAGAAAAATGTGTCTCCTTGACATGCATGAATAATTACAATAATAGGTGATATGCCCCAAAAATGGATTTCTAGCCTATGAAATTTATGGAGTGCAATTTCCCATGGAGCGGGTACAGAAGGAGGAAAGGAACTAGTCAGAAAGGCAACAATTTAGCTAAGATTATAAAGACCCCAACGAATTTTCCAGAGTAACACCAGGACTCTACTGTCCTAACGTTCTAACTTCAGTTCCATATCCCCGGCCACCTTTCCTAGTTCTACCGAGTACTAAGCATACAAGACAACATCTGTATCATGTTGTTAAGTTACCACAGAAAGACAACACATTCCCAACACGTATGCTTCCTTTAGGTTCGTGAAAACTATTTAACACAAAATGGTGTGTAACAAAATCCCCCTGGTAAAATGTCTCAGTAACACGAGGATCGTGTTTGTGTGGTGACCCGCTGGAGTTTCCACATGAAGATGTGTTATCAGTGAGACTGGCAGGGGGCTGAATGTGTCAGAAGAGATCGACAGCCTCACGTGTGCATTCTCTGTAAATGTGCTGTGAAAGCTGAACCCATTTTTCCTCCCTGAAACTACTACAAATCTTTCTTTTTTTACTGGAGAATGTGACATTTTGTGGTATCATTTCTACAATTTATTCCAAGATGAGGCATTAGGGAATTTAGACTCCCGCAGTGATTTGGGGCACATTTTCTGGATAGACAGAATGCTAGCTAGCTCTGGAAGCAGTCCTGTAGAATGAAGGTCTGATTTTTATGTTCCACTCAGGACAAAACCGAAATCCATGGATGGTGTAATTTATTCACAGGAAAGAAACAGTCAGAAATAGGCTCTCCTAGTTAAGACTCCTAGTCTGGGGATGTTTCCTGGGCTCCATCCCATCTTCCAGTGAGATGTAACTGGAGTTGAGAAATGCCACATGGCCTGTAAGCTAATAGGCCCTGTACATTTAAGTGTTTTCCCAAATTTTTCAGATGTCCCTAACTCTTCCTGGACTCATCACCGATTATATCAATAGAGCGGCTTTATGGGCAATTTATTAGGCTTGTTGTGGGTCATGAATGATTGGTATAAGTGTTATTATTCTTGCATTGTTATCCAGTTCTTTGTTGGAAATTTCAGACTTTTCCCAAAATGATAAAAAAAAAAATTAAGTAGGTGTCGATGTTTTGTATTCCTACTAATTTATCATGTTGTAATTATGATTATTATTTTGGGAACCCTTATTACTCTGTAGCACGTTGGTTTAATTATTTGTGGCATTTGTCACAACTTTGTTAAAGAATTAATAACATCAGGGCTACATTTTCTTTTCATGTGAACTTTGAAAACCTTCCATTTTCAATTCAAATTTTGGGAATGCTTTTTTTACATTAAAATGCCTTACACATCAAGTTTTTCCTTATACACATCAGTAGGCAATTATTTAACTGAAGTTTAGATAAATTAGAAATAAGTTAAAATTACTAAATAACGTGAAAACCACATTTTACTTATGATTGTCATGCACTTTTCCTAGTGTAAAATTGTAATATATTGTAAACATTTAAAGGAGAGGAAAAGTACACCTGTAATAGGAATATGTCAACTTCCTTCTAACAATTCTGTTAAATAAGTTTAAATTTTACCTCATCTTCAATGCCTGCTACCCTAGTCCATATTCCATATCCCAATTTTAAAAGGAATGAATGGATTGAAAATTTTTAATAGTTTTGTGTGGCTAGTTTTAGTAATTGATGCAGTTAATGTTCTCAATCTGTTCTGTGCTTGAGGGATGATGTTAAAGAGAGCATAAATCAACACTTTCTGTAGGTCCAGAATTGTGTGGCAAATGAAGAAAGTCATCTATCATGATCGTGTCGTTGGGCCCATGTTGGGATTTCATTGCTCTCTTAATTCACCCACATGACTCACAGCCTCAGAAGAGTTGCTTTTTCCAGGAACCCAAGACTTAAAAATCCGAATTCAGGAAAGGAAGATTGAAACAATGACTTGATTTTCTTTGTTAAAGTCACTGCAGGTTTTCTCTCAAAGAAAACATCTTGGCGGGACGCTTCTGGTTTTTCAATATCATTCACTATTTGACAGAGGGGCTGAAAGGCAGGGAAAATGAAGAATACAATAATAGTCTCTTGATATTCAATACAAATCAGAAATGGCCATGATATAGGTCAAAATGAAATAGTTTGATTAGTCACGTTCAGATTTACTTACCTATTGCGTAATTCAGGGAACAATGCTCATTCTTCTCCAAAAATATATGTCAGTGGGTGGAGTGGGAAGAAAGAAGCTCCAAATTTTTGTGAAGACCTGAAGTAGGAAACAGAGATTCTTTCCAGTTCTAAGACACTCTGTATTGTTTTTGATGTAGCAGGCAGTGTGTGAATCAGAGCAACATCAGTCGGCTCCCCGACAATAAATGAGCATGAGGGCCAGTGTCATCTTCACTGCAGACCCCTGGTTATGCCCCCAGTTCAGTACCCTCTACACACACACACACACACACACACACACACACACACACAATCATACACTTTCGACCTTTGACCTACTCTATACGTCCCACTGTAGTTATCTTTTTCTTAGGTCCACACAGAATTATCCCATCTTGCAAAATCCTTACCCCTATGAATCGTCAAGATATATTAAATTATGTGTTATATATTTGCTTCCTGTAAATTCTTTTAAATTAATTTATATACTTTGTGAAGGCTTATACTGTATATTATAAATATATCAGTTGTCATTGGTTGAGTATAATGCTTACCATTGTTTTGATAAAAATAACTTTGGAGGCTAAGTTATTTTTAGCCTCCAAAATAGGAGGCTATTTTCTTGTGGAGAAGTAAAATACCCATTACAAATTTGCTTCTATTGGAAAACTATGTGATTTGACAGTCTTTCTTTTTAATCACAATCTGTTCCAGGTAATAGTTTGGGGACATGTATACTTAAACCCTAGCTGAGCTACCTTTTGGAATGGAATGTAAAAAAATACTGTCCCTGGAACCCAAATGTAAATTTCTGGCAGAACAGAAAATATTATAATAATGAGGCAATAATAAAATTAGGAAATTAAATTGTCTTTAAATATGTCTGTGTGATTTTTCCCCTTTGGTACAAATACATGAAATACATAGTTCAAGAATAAACTTCTTCTGAATTTATGGTTTCTATGCTTCAATACTCAATAGATTAGTCTATTGGTATTAATGTCTGATTCATAGTTATAAGAAATTTACAAATGAGATTGCTATCAGGAGGATCATTTATAGTTGTGCGATATTAAATTTCCCTCACTTAAAAAAAGGTAAAGCAGTTTAAAAATACGACTTTACAGCACAACTTTGCATGATTGAGATTTGAACATCTAAATGGATGGTTTTTACCTGGGAGTTATTGAATATTGTTAGCACTGTAATATTATATGACTCCTTACGTTTTTATTATCATGTGATGAATTGTAACTATGTACTTAAACACAATTCTGACAATCATATTCTGCAATTCTAACCTTTTAAATGTCAATTATTCTTTTATTTATTGGCTTGCTTATTTTCAAAATAAAGTAAAAGAAGGCTCTTCATTAAATGTAAGATTACTGAGAATTTATTATGTATTTCCAGTGTTTCCCTAACCCTATGTATAATAGAATATAATGTTTATTAGGTTGACTCTGCTTTGGTGGGATCAGAAAGCGTTAATATTGGAAATGACATTGGAGATCAACATTTTATTTTCTAGTGAAGAGGCATCCAGAGTTGTAAGTGGCTTTTATAGCATCACACAACTAGGAAACAGCTTTTCCTCTAGCATGATGTTCTCCCTCTAATAACCAAGGAAATTACAGAAAATTAACATTAGGTAGACAAATATCTAAGATTGAAAGCAAAAAGCATACAGTCATAACTGCACTAAGTACCAATGACTTCCTTATTGTTTCCCATCCCATAATCGCTAAGGCGGGTCAATCAAGAAACACTTATTGAGGGCCAGCCAAGTGGCGCATTGGTTAGGAGTTGGCTTGGGACACCAGCTCTGAGCAGCAGGGCCCCAGTTCAGATCCCACATGAGGGCCAGTGACACTGCGCTCTCTACAGCTAAGATGGTGAACAACAGCTTGACCTGGAGCTGGGTTGCTATGAGTCACCCGTGACTGTGTAGGCTGCAGTGGGGCTGGCCAGCAGCTGGCATGAGCTTTCCTGAGCTGCCATGAGCGGCCATCCAATGGCCGGCGAGCGACTGCCTCAGCCGGGAAGAGCGCAATGATAATACCAACATGGGCCAGTGAAGCGACGTCCTCCACAACTAGACTGAAGAACAAAAGGACAGCAACTTGTCTGTTCCCCTTCCCCAGTTCCCCAACGCTGTTCCCCTCCCCTAACTCCCCAATAAAATCTATAAAAAAAAGAAAAAGAAAAAAGAAAAAAAGAAACAACTTATGGAGCACTTAATACCTACAAAACATGTGTGAAGGGCATGCAGTATCTCCTGGCTCGTGGCCCTTCCTGCCTTTCAATTTCTTTTGATGTGTCTCAGGGTCAGGAGGGAGCTCTGACGGCACAGGGGTGTGTGGCTTTACCCAGGACAGGACGTGCTGAGGGCTGAAGACGGGAGTCGGGGAAGGCGAGTGACACCCCTCGTCGGCTCGCCAGGTCATTTTCTCTGAAGCTGTCTCTGATTTCCTATCTCCTCCTCTCCCTCCTCCTTCTCCTCCTTGCTTCTCTTCTCTTTTCTCTCTCCCCCACTCCCACCCATAGTTAGACCCTATTGTTGTTGGTTTTTTTTTGGGGGGGGTTAATCACAAGGAATTATTATACAGAATTCATACACTAACATAACTCCAAAACTATCTCTTGCTATTCAAATTGTATAATTTTTTTAACTTTTTTTTCTAAAATTCCCTATTCCTCTCAACAGAAACTTACACATAAGACAAATATTTACTTACCCTCATTTTCTTTGTATGTGTAAATTATAGACACCTGTTCTACCTATTTTATACTGTTCTTAATATTTGCAAACTTGTGTTGTAAGGTAGTCAAAATATATATACTATTTTAAAATCCAATTGAAAATAATGTTAATGGAATCTTCTAAAAGCTGAGAATTCAAATTATTATAACACTGTGCACAATTTAGAGTCACTTGGGGTGACACTTAACATCTCAGGTAACATCAACAGTGCACACAGCACTAAATGTTCACTATATTCATGAATGCAATGTAATTTCATCCTTCATGTCCTTCCGAACTCTTCAACAGAGATGTAAAATGGTCTCGCAAGACCAAACAAAAAAAGAGAGAAGACAAAAATTACCAATATCATCAATAAAACATTTCTTGATCATGCTGTTAGTGCCTTGCTTCCTCTTACCCAGGAATTCTTCTAACCTCACATTTACCCTTTGTGCAACTAAACCTTAAAATAACTAAGATTGAATGCATGTGACCAGGGAAACTTTTATTCCATTTTTGCAGAATCCAAAATATGGTTATTAAACCTGGTGCCTCAGACTTTGTTCTGTGACCTGTGGGTGTTTGTGACAGTTCCTCTGATATGACTTTTGCTGGTTGAGTAGACTTGACATATTATTGTCTTCTTGTGGCCTGTGATGGAATTTATTACCTTTTGCTTCTTTCTGGACTAAAAATTGTATGAAGCCCAATGTTGATTTCAGCGTAGTCAGGGAAATTGAGTGTGATCTCCTATTCTTCAGATTGCATTGTATATATTATTCGTGCCCAATTTTCATATACCATAAAAATTTTGACAACTGACTCTATTTTGTCTCAGTTGTCAATTGGAGTAATAATATTTATCTTGCCTACATCTAAGAGTTGTTTTAAGAATCAAATGGAAGTGTATAACAAGTTGTTTCCAAAATTATAGTACATAGTAGAAACATATAATGATATATCTTGTCAATAGCCAAATTTTACAATAGCTACTCGCTAGCTATTGTCATAATGATCAGATGTGAAAAGTTATATATATATTTCTTTGTACATTGATGTGAGCTAAAAAAAAATCAGGATTTGCTTCTGATGCTCTCATATGATCAAATAAAAAGGTAAGATAAATCAGTTCAACTGAAGCCACACAAAAAGCTGTAATAAGAGATTTTAATAACTTTGAGAGTTCATTGGAGAGCTCAAAGTGTCACCCTGTTAGCTGATTGAAGAATAATGGTCACCACAAGTACTTTTGAATATGTGGGATAAGGATTACAATGAATACATTAATAAATAAGAAGATCATCTTAAGAATGAATTTCCAGGAAAATACAAAATCAGTTTAGATTATTTAAATTTTGAAGAGTGAAGAAAGTTATCAGAGGTTCTTAATTTTTATGTCTTACAAATATGGTTTGGTGTCACTATTCAGTGATTTGGAGAATTTTTGTTTGATATTTTAAACTCATGAGAATTTCGTCCAGAAAAGGCCTTTGGTTATTTGAGCTCATGTAGAAGATTGACACTGCTTTCTTCCTTTAATAAGATTTGTTTCTATAGGTCAGATGGCACTTGGTATAATTTCTTGGCATTTTAATTGGCAGTTTTCCATTAAAAAAATGGACAAGGGTCAACTTGGAATTTCAGAGATAGTATGTTACAAAGAAATTGATATTTTGTGTAAAGATACATCTGTCTACACATAAGTGGCAGTTTTTTAGAAAACTCAATGAACAAAGTTGAAGCCTAGAAAAGTATGTGATATATCTATTATTTGGAGGATTGGTGAATCCTAATATCCAAATCCAACCCAAATAGTATTATTAAAAATGAACTTGTGGCCATTTTTCCAAGACTACTGACTGTAAGTATTACTATAGATACTAACTTGTATTTATTTATGCACCACTTTATTCAAACTCAATCTTGGAGGTATTTGGATACACCTGTAATAAATTCAGGTATTATACAAGGCCCTGAACTCATA